>NC_070639.1:22153727-22219968 GCF_947347685.1 Pleuronectes platessa | reverse complement strand
AAATTGTCAGCTGCTGCGTTTGACCCCACAACCCTCTGAGCACGTAGAGGAACTTCGTTGAAGGCTTCGTTAGTCCCCTCGATAAATCACCACGCTGCACCACCAACACATCCTGACTATTTATACTTCTGTCCCTGATAACTTGAAACACACTAGGCTGCGGTGGAGGTTTTCTACTGGAGCTGAAGGACTGTAAGTGTTAACTGAGCAGAGCAGGGTGAAGAGGCTGAGTAGAGCTGCAGCGGGACAGAGAAGGACGGCTTTAAGGACTTTGCAAAACTAAAACCCACAAAACAGCTGATGAACTTCTGTTTGCAGAAGATGGACAGAAACATGCACAAATTCACACATTATAATGTTGTGTAGTTGGCAAATGTTTTATATGTATATGTATAAACAATGTCCCATTAAACAGTCAATTTTAGTGTTTAAATTAAAGTCATAAAAGACAAACATTCCCTTATGTTAGATGCAATTTGCATTTATTTCCCTTCCTACACAAACTGTTAATAATTGAACATGTCTCCAAATGAATAGTAGCATTAATTTGTATATAATGTTTCTTCATCCAACCATTTATCTCTGAAGTTATCACGAGGACACGAGAGCAGACGACAGACGCTGACATTTCATCTGCTCCTCAGCCACAAAGTGTGAGCAGTTTATTCCTCCAACACATGGTTTTAAAAGGGGAGGGGGGGGGGGGGGGTATTGAGGTTATGATATCGTGGGAAAATTAGCGCTCAGGAAATTCCATCAGGGCTTTTTCCTGCCGATCTGACCATGTGATTTTTCACTTTCTCTCACTCTTTCCACTGAGAAGGTGGCGAGACCACAGGGCCACAGTTTCCCTGAAGACAGTGAGCGCACGATTAGTCTCACAGACAGGCACATTCCTGTCCCACTGGCAACCCACACACACGTGTATGCACAGCTGAGCTAACACACACTGAGAATTACACAAAGTGCCAAGACTGTGAACTGGTGTGATCCAAGTTTCGTCCAAACAAGGACAAATCTGCTCATGGACAGAATTCAACCAGGTTCCAAGTCTGGTTTCGCTTTTTCTGTCAGGAATCTTCAAAGTGAGTGTAATTATCTTTTTAACAGGAGAGAAATTCATATAACTGTACATGTATTTACATTTTCTATACATTTAATGTTAACTCTTATGAATTGTATAAAAAACACAGCTAATTTGAGACAGCAAAATAAAAACAATGTAGCCAAATTCTAGTGTGACATTGTTTGGCCTCCTGGGGGCAGGTGTCAGCAACGTTCTGCCCGACACCACAAGTTGTTGTTGGCTAACATGCTAGCTAACATTAGCATTCAACATGTTTCCATATGAATCCAATAGTTTCTCCTCTTTTAGCTCTGTTTTGGTCTCCTCCATCTCCAACAAGAGAAATATCTTTCTTTGTTTCTCGCCGCTTCCTTTTTTTTCAATGTGTTTTAAATACTTAACAATAGTTCTGTTTGAGTTTGTTTAGTTTTTTGGCTCAAACTGCAACAACAAACTTCAGTAGTATTTATATTATGTGCAATGTGCTTTACAGCTGAATACATTGAGGCCGCTCTGTAAATCTGAAACCAACCGACTGCACCTCTGGATGTTTATTATATTTATCAACCGTGACACACTTTCTCAAGGTGCTGCTCACTTCCATATTGGCCAATGCAAACTGCAGTAGTCACGGTTTACTCAGGGAGGTTGATGTCATTTAACTGAGTCATAAAGTTAATAACATCTCCATGATCGTATCAGACTCAATTATCCGCAGCACGCTTGGAGAGATTCGAAGATCTTTATTGCCTGATTCCAAACCCTTATTTGCCGAGGGAAGGCAGCCTGAGCATCTTTGCCCTTTTCTCTACTCTGCATCACAGTCATTGCGTTCCCTCCCGGGATCTGACCGGGGCTCCGCTGTCTGCTGCTGCTGGCTGTTTATCAGCTGCATGCGCACACTGGGTTCAGGGCCCGGCTCCTCTTCAGGGGAGAGGAAGCAAATATTAACTTTCCCCCGCACAGATTGTCCCAGCTGTTCCAGGGGGTTGAGCCCAGACCCCCTGTCTCAGTCTTGTCTGGAAGGAGAGTTGTTCTTGGCACCGGCAGCAGCATCCGAGAACAGCACAGACACTTTGAGTGTGGAGATCAGTTTCCTTTGCTTTCTTTAACAGCACTTGGGATTTATACACACTACAAGTATGAAAACATGGATCAATGGAACTCGTATATCTTTAGTGAAGAATTTGAATAAAGCTTTGGGTTGTTAGTCCTGGAAGAGTTAGAAAGAGCAGACAAAGAAAACAACCAGTACATCCCATACCCTCCCATCAGCCCACTGGTAAAAGCTGAGTTTTCTGTAACTGGACTTCAGAGCAAATGAAATGATTGGTCAGCTTTGGACTTTGCAAGTTTTTAATTTATTTCATATATTGATGGCTATAAGAGAAGTTTGACAAACAACTGACCAACCCTAACTTTACCTATAGTTAAAGTTAACAATACTCTAGAGTTTGGTAAACACTAGATAACTTTAAATCTATAAACCTTCTGCATATATACTATGAAAGTCAAAAAAACAACTAATGCTTTAACGTTGTTACTTCCTGACCCATCAGGCCCAGGGTCAGTGGTTGTGTCGACCTTTAGGTTTGAAGTGTGAACTGAATGAAAGGGTTCAAACAGGAAATGATCTGAACTTGTGTTGAGGTTTATTATAAACAACAGCACACGATGTGGAGTTATGAATAGTGATCATGTGATTTTAGTGTAGTTCAGTGTAGGTATGGTAGTTTTCTAGTTTTTAGGGAAAGCTTTTCTTTCTTTCCACAATGTTAGAAGATTGATATCACATTACGCCTCATGCTAAATATGAAGATATAGAAATAGGGAGACAGGAAGAAACAGCCCGGCTCTGTTCAAAAGAATTCAAATCTGTTCTTTTTCCCAGTCTTGATGTCTTTGTTTCATTTTGAAACTTCTTTCTGTGTGGGTCTCTCTTGCGTTACTTCCATCTTTGTCATCTTTTCCGCCCTTGTGATTGTCTGAACCTGTCCTTGTGTGTTTCACCTGCGTTCAGTTATCTCCTCCTCCCTTCTGTTTCTGTGTTTCCCTTTGTCTTTGTCAGGTCGTCTGTTAACACGTGGATTTCTCTCATGTCTTCAGATTTTCCATCATGCCCTAAATCCTGACACATGAGTGAATTTCAAAATGTTGAAATCATACATTTTACCCAACTCATGACAGCCATCTTTTATTCTCTGTGTGATTGAGGAGAACAGCTTAACGGTAAAAATCTGTTTTCCCTTTATTCTGTGATTCAAATCCTCCGCCTTGGAAGAAATGCATCATCCATGTTTAAACACCTGTGTCCCTGTTAAATGCCGTAGTTAAGTGTGTAATGGATGACGATATGGAGTATAAAGGTCCCCGGCAGACTATAACTTCAGAGTACATATATATCTATGTGCCAGCTCGCAGTTAAATTACACCGTGTGTCACAAGCAGAGGCCTGGAGGAGCTGGAGGAGCTTTCAGACCAGAGCCCATTACTCTGCCACGACTCCCCTGAACGGAGCAGACAGCTGAGTTTGGGTAATGGGCTTCGGATGAAAATGTCTCATCACTGTGGGATGAATTGCTGCCGACTGAAGTGCTGCTGAGAGGCTGAGAAGAAGCAACCTGGGGCCCGGCAGAGAAATGGAGCCTGTGAGGCTGCTACACACTTTCTGCTGAGATGCTTTTGCTCATGTTCTCTATATTATCAAATTCTAAGGCAGGAATAATAAGCAGTGAAAGGAGGTAATAAGATAAAACATAATATCACAAATATCTCATTGGTTTTTCCTTTTAATTTCCTAGTAAACGTTTTGACTCCAGGGAAATTCTGGAAAACTTTGCGTTGGTGTGAAGGAAATGGTTGAGAATTTCAATTCCATCGAGCCCGCACACGCACTGCTGCTGCTGCTGCTGTTATCAGACGGAAGTACGCACCCACAAACACACGCTCGCTCTTACTCACACACGCACGCGCAGTAACACAACGTCAGCCCTTCAACTTGATGAAGTTTCCCACTGAACTTTACATTCATCGCTGATCAGTCCTCCTCGCAGCAGCATGGCTCTATTGGGCAAGTGGTGGATTCTGTGCGCGCTCTCCTGCCTCGGCTCCTGCAGAAGACATGGACAAGGTAAGATGACTGGATTGGAAGGAAACGTGTGCGCGGATTACTATTTTAAACGTGTTCACACTTTCTCTCAACTACGACGGCAGTGGTGGCAAAGTGTTTTCCTCTCTGAAACTCGTGCGTAAAATGCGTAAAGAGTCCCAAACTTTGGGCACGTTAACACTTTTAACACGTTTATTCTTGTTTGAACGCTGTTGTCAGTCTGTCAACGTGTTGCTGGTGTTATTGTTGCTATAATAAAGAATAGTTTGCTTTTGTATGTGTCTGTTAAACCAAAACAAACGGAACTATTACGCGTCGGGAAGTCTGGTTAAACTGACTGAAAACTGTGTTTATAACAACTTGGTTTATGTATCTTGAATTATGGCTCATTAGGTGATACTTGTATTATACTGTATACCCTGGTCTGTGTCTGTCGCCACCGTCACTGCAGGGCTTGGTTTGTTGTGTTGTGTTGTTGCGAGGCCCTTTTAACTCTTCATTAGTGTGGGGAGGGATGGTGGCGTCATTCGGGAGCCAAAGTCCAGATCGAGACCCACACCTGAACCCGCCTGGCACCTCCTCCTCCTCCTCCTCCTCCTGTCCCGCGGTGGCGCAGCCTGCAGGCGGTAATGAGGCTGCAGGGCTTGGGTGTCACACACATCCACGAGCTGCACGGAGCTGAGTGAACCGGAGGCAGCTCTGGTCCAAAGTGGAGGAGAAACTGCAAAAACAGCTTCTCTCTTCGCTTTCCTCCTTCCCTGAGAGCGAGAACTGAGCTGGTCGCACTCTCTTTTTTAATGGAAGTTAATTAAGAGGAAAGTACAGAAAGTTCATTTGGAGAGCGTGGGGTCAGAGGCTGGCTAAAGGCAGGGGGGGGGGGGGGGGGGGGGGTCTGTAGTGTCCTTCCTCCCTTATCTCTCAGTGACATACAGATGGTTTCTGTGCATCACTTCCCAGGATGAAGGGGAAGTTTCCAGTCTATATGAGCAGAATGTGTGATAAAAATATATGCAGACCAAATAGAAACCATTTTACAAACAGTTCCCAAAAAGCTTCTTTAAGAACTAACATAAGTTAGATGGACCTTCATGCTTCATGCTTGAGGAGATTTAACAGATATTATAATTAATAAACCTCATATTTGTAAAGACTTTTCCTGTTTATCAAGTGTTTGTCAATCTCTGTTCATCAGGACGAGTTTAAACCACAAACCTTCACTTTCAACTGTCTGTAAACTCAACAAGTAAACAACTGATATGAAGATTTTAATCTTGTGGCCCAGCTCTACAGGTTCAATGCTCGATAGCTACAGATCCCAGCTTTGTGATATTCTGATCATTCAAGAGATATTATCGATTAAATCAAAACACTACATAACAAAGTTGGTCAGATTTGTTTTGAGATGTCAAACACCGAGTCTCCCGCTGAGCCTCCCAGAGACGTGACATCAGTGTCCCTGCTGCTCGGTGTCCGGAGCTTCTCTAATCGTCTCACGCAGGCGTAAACACTGGGTCTCATTAATTTACGGAGACATTTAATTAGACGCTCGCTCTCCTTCTGAAGTGGTCCTCCGGCCTCAGCGTGGGAGGGGCCTGTGCAGCCCGGTGCCATCTTAATTAACGGCTGCAGAACAGCACCGACCAACACTGTCTCTTGAAACCCACTGTGCCACTCGATGACTGCAGCTGGAAAGTGCAGATAGTCATTATTCTGTGTAGGTCAACGTCTTCTGGACTTTCAGTGATTTTTAGCGACGCCTAATGAAAAGTCTGGATTGTGTGTTTGCACACGCGCTCGCTCTCACACTCTGTTTGAGTTCAGCTTCTGCCTCGGGGGGGCCTGATATTTGTCAAGTCTTGTTTGGTTTTCTCCACTTTTAATTAGTACTTATTTCGTATTCTGAGGTTTTTTGTTTTCCCTGACAACACATGGAATTATTTGTTGCTTGGTGAACGGCTGCTTCGGTCCGTGTGGTCGATATCTCCATCGAGCCTTTGACAGAGAACTGAGACGTGAGTCAGAGTGGAGTCACAGCGATGGTGTGTTCCCACTTCACTCGGACTCATCCGCCGCTCACACACTCGACTCGAGGCCTGAAGACATGAGGAGGCTCGACTCCTAGATTTGAAACTGCTGCACAGTCGGTGGATTCTGACTTTGGCCGTGCAGCCGACATTAAAAGGGATTCTCAGAACATCTTGATAACCTCGTGTGAACTCGCGGTGGCCGCTGCTGGCACCACATTGAAACAGAGAGAACTCAGATTAGATACTACTCAGTTCTCTATTTTACACTGTAAAACTATTAATACTGAGAGACAAGACAATTAGATTTGGCCTGTGGGGAAACTCCCCTATTAAAAATAAAAACAACACATGTTATGTTGACGTGTAAACTTCTTAATCACATTATAACAACGTGTTGGAGTTTTCACATCATTTGGGAATTTTGTATTTTCCACTTTCTTTAACATTGCAAGGCGTTTTACTGTTTTCATTGTTCTTCTAATGAATAATTCACAAATCTGGATGTAAAGGAGACATTTTCAGTGCACTGATATTTATGAGAGTGTGCAATTTGCAGATTTAATCTGGATCTAGTGAATTTAAATGTGGTTTCATAAAGGGACTCCACTGAGGGTTTTGTTTCTACTTCAGAATGAGGTCAATAGTAATATCTCTGTACATGTAAACGTATTCAGAAGCTCAACCTCATTTGGAGAGAGACTCAGTGAAGGAGCCTGGTTTCCACTGCAGAGCTGCTGGAAGAAGTGAAATGTACATTGTGTGCAAACACTGCATTTTCCTCCTCTGCAGGAACAAAAGCCTGCTGTGAAATCTGAACACACTGGTGAGTTTGCAAAACTTGGGCAAGGGTTTGCCGAGAGGTGTCAGGACATAACAAGTAAACACAAGTAAGTTGTTTATTATGGAACCTGCTTATGTGTCAGACAACCTACAACACACACTCAACAACTGTGTGTACATCCTGAAGATGTCTCATTCTGAGGAGACACACACAACTTAAGATTGAATTTGAGACAAACAAAAAAAAACTGACTACTGCAAAAACACCCAGTTCTGTTCTGGACTGACTGACCCGAACCTGTGGAGCCAGGTGGGAGTGACTTCATTATTTTCTCCGTGAAACGTTAAGACGCCAAAAAGCAGCAGTTCCAACCAAATCCCCTTCTGAGAAGTTAGTGTGATTCATGTGTTCAATCATTTAATATGGTCCTCCTCACAGGAGCCCATAAAAACCTGAAAGGGCTCTTGATTCTGAGACATGTGAGTCAGCAGCTTCTTCGTAGAATTTAACTTTTCCCTGTGACGATGCTGCAGCTGAAGCCAACGAGAGGAAGAGGCTGTGGTTCTTTAATAAGTGTTATTGCTTCAAGTCGGCCTCAGCGATTTAATAACTCCAGATACCAGTGGAAAGGAACTCAGAGTCATTTAATGGGCAATGAAATAATCTACCTTTGCTTCAACGGAGCCGGTTTCAGCTTCCTGTTCACTGCTGCTTCGTGCCACCCTCTCAGAAGGGGCCATAGTTCTGAGGTGGAGAACTTGGCTTGATCGAATCCCAGTTGTGCATGTGGCCTGGTTCAGACGCTTCCAGCTCGTTCCCAACACAGCATCTCTGTAGACATAGGGTTGGATCCCACTCCAGGTAAAAGCCTCCAGCTACCTCACTGGTTTCCGTCCCTGCTGTTTTCTATTGTGTCTCAGTTATGCATAGCGAGTATATGATGTATCTTCCTGCTTAATTAATGCAGTATATAATGTGTAGTGATACTGCATACAGGGATTTATGATTTATACCCTACAGCTAAAAGAGAGTTATGATCTCATTAAGACACTTGCATTTCGTTATCTAGTTGTTTGAGGACAACAATGTGATTTATGATCGTTTCAAACGTTTCTCAGAAGTTCTTCCAAACTCGTCTGCTGCAGAATCACAGAGTTCAGTGTAAAACAAGTGAGGAAGCTTTTCTCCACAAGGCGATTGTGTATAGAGACACATGGTGACTGCTGAATTAGTTCTCTGAGAAGCTTTTTAGATATTTATAGATTGTCTCCAGATATTTCTTGGAATTTCCCCTCCTGAGATGTCGGCCACTTGTGAATCATCAACTTACTGCATCTATATATTCAGTAATATATCAAATAATAGGATTTAAATGTGATTATACATCTGTTATCGTTATGGATAAAACAATTAGTTGCTAAATCATCTATTCTATCAAGATAAATATAATCAGGAACAATCAGTTGTTAAACTTGAGTTGTAAAAGTCTTCTCTGATTCCAGCTCTATAGTTTTCAGAGACATGAGATAAATAATCGATCAAATTGTTGCATTTTGGTACATAAACATTTTTTAAGATCAGATCTGGTTCGTCCCTGGTTACTTTTCCTGTTTTTTAGCTCCTACAGCATAAATACAGCTTATTCCAGTTATTGTATTTCTCTTGTTGACACTTTTCCTTTCGGTTTATTTTTTTCAGTCGCACAAATTGGACTGAGAAAACAAAAAAGAAAACCCCCGACTGAGAGATCTGTGTTTGAGCAGCACAGTCTGCAGCCGGGGACACATTATTACTTTCTCTCTGTAGCTTTAATCTCTTAAACGTTGACTCCTAATTGGAAAGTTGGTTCACATTCTGCACAGAGGGTGATTGACAGATACAGGGATGCTAATTAGGGACGTCGGGCTGCAGTCGTGACTCTCTCTCTTTGGTTAGTTTCAGGAGATACTGGTATTGTTTCCGAACTGGGAACGTTTCTGCAGGAAAGTTCAACTGGACATCTGCAAAAGGATAAGGCTATATACTACTTCCTGTATGAGTCACAGTTAGGATAGGGTTTTATTTAAGGAGGGCGGGTTTCAGGAAGTGATGTGTTCTATAGGACACTGAACTTTAGGAGATAAGAGTTGTTGTAAGTCACAACAGAACTGAGGAATGCACAGATGCCTAAATGAAAGCATGGGAGAGGAAACATGCAGTGACCTCAGCTGCCTTTATTGTGAAGTTTCCATTGATTCCTTCACATGCATCTATCCTGTCAGAGCCTTGTTTTCTTCTTGGGTCAGTTCCTACAAACCCTGCACACTTGGATCTGGACGGTTTATCCGTTTCTTCCTGACAGGTTCTCTCAAGCTCCATCAGAGAGAAGGGGAATCATCTCTAAACGGCCATTTTCAGGTCCACAGAGATGAAGGCTGGACTTTGTCTGAGCTGCTGAAGAACTGTCAGACTCTCGTCCTGGGGGGGTTCACATATTGTTTCATCAGAACAGAGGATATTGCTCCTCACCTTTACAAAGTCAGAGTCGATGCTAATGCTGTAGTCCATCCATCCTGTATACCGTTTACTGCTTTGAGGCTGGTGGGCAAGGGGGGCTGTAGTGAATACAAGAGGCGGGGGTGCATCCTGTGTGAGGGAAGCAGAGCACCTGAAGAAAACCACTCACACTTAGGAGAGCATGTAAACTCCTCACAGAAAATGATATGAAACCAGTTCAGTTTCCAGTATTTTCCATCTAAGTGTGGATACCTGACCCCAACCCTGACCTGAGGTTGTAGTGCAAAGGACAGAGTTTGAATACTTCAGTAAATAAGATATTTGAGCATGAAACATTTCTAAAATCATGTCCACACTTTGTCATTATGTTTTAGTTGCATGCAGCGGTTGCATGTGGATTGAAAGAGCAACACAGTGGCCTGAATACTTCCCTTAATCTACCATGTAAAGTTCTGAATTAACTCGTATCAATGGATTTAGTTTTAAACTCACTTTTGCAAAGAGTATTTGCTCAGCCCAGTATTTGTTGATACAGTTTAGCCAGAAAAAAAAAGCTCACGTGATAGCGTGTGCAGGATCCTTGTCAGCTTGGCTCTAAACCAGAGCAACTGGTGTCATTAGCGTGTAAGAAAGGTTTAAAGGGACAAAGCAGAGACGTGAACTGGGTCTGAACTTGCAGAAGAGGCAGTGAAAGACGCAGGACAAGTGAGGACTCGTCTCCGCTCCGTGCCAGTTCAGACTCGGTGGGAGTGGACGTTGGTTGTCTTGTTTTTCACCGCTTGATGTTGATGATCATAGAAAGTGAGATCACAACCGAGCTGCTTCCACCGCCAGCTACATGTGAAAAATCACAGTCTGTGGATAATGTGTTGAGTTCTGTCCATCTTTACTTTCTCTACCTCAATCTCCATCTTTAGGAAAACAGCCAGGTTCAATGCTGTGTCAGTCTCACACCATGAATAGCTCCTCTTCAGTGCACCGTGATTTATTTACTAGATGTTTTCAGATGTCTCTCCTTCATCGAGGTGGTTTGCATCTGACCGTGAGTCAACAAAGATCCAATCAACACAAACTCTGCACACGAGCATTTTCAACTACAACATAGTGCAGCCTGGATCCTTCAGGCTTGTGTAAAGCTCTGACTCACACAGCACATGTGTTGTGACTGTGGTAATGGAAGCGTATAAAAGACATGTTTTAATATTGGAATATGGCGATACAATAAGATAAAGAAGAAGAACAGTAACAGCAGGATATTGGCAGATCTGGGAATATTTCATTATTCCAAACAGCAGAGTATTTGTGTCTAGACGCAGCGTTTCTCAGATCCCCACTGTGTAGTTGTGTCTTCTTCTTTTTCATGATTTGCATGAAAGTCATATTTTCGACACAACGGTCTGATTGCTCCTTAGTACTTTGATCTATTTAAAGCAACGTGTCTTTGTTCTCCTCTCACCTGAAACTGAACAGGTTGGTAATGCTCCAGCTATTTATTTTCATATCCAAAAGGATGAATAGCAAAATTTGCTCATCCCTTGATTTTAATAGGCGCCACTTGCACGGGAAATAAACAACTTCTTTAATTTCTCTTGGTGCACAGGATGCATTGAAATAAAATTTCATATTCTGTCATATTCAGGGAACAGATATCGAGGCAGCTTGTTTAATTGGAGGTGACTGTAGGGTCTTATCAGGGGTTCATGCTCTTCCTCGTGTTATTCTACTCACGTCTTTGACATCGTGTGCGTTGTCTGAGCACATAGTCGTGTTTAAACAGTAAATCAACAAATGGTTATATGCTCCGGTCCTAAAGTAAGAGCAACGCTGCAGTGTTATCACATCGATAAACATCCCTCAACCATCATGGTCATTGTAATATTATAATATGAGGGTTACACAACTGTCCCTGGGCTCTCTCTCTCTTCTCTCCTCTCTTTTCCACCTCTTCCATCTTTCTGTGGGAACTGTTTCTCTATAATCTTCGAGGTCACGACCTTGATATGTAAAGTTCCTTGAGATACTGCATGTTATGATTTGGTAGCTTTACAAATTAAAGCGATTTGAATTGAATCCTGCTCCTAGTGTCTTTAAATCTGTCTGTGACACCATCAAAGTGACTATATGTCAGAAAGGACAGAAATGAGATGGTGCCGACTTGGGACGTTGTGGAGATGCAACACAAACCAGTGTAAACTCAGCTGAACTTGTGTTTGTCATCGCTTGCTGCTCAGGTGGGATCCCAGCAGCAGCAGCAGGATTAACCGCTCGCCTGCTCCCGAGCTTAACTCTCAGTATCAGTGACTCTCACCAGCCGCCAATAAAAGAAGCATTCTCCCCTTTCCCCCATTTGTATGGTCTGACCGATAACCTGCTCGGCGCTGCATCGATTCTCTCGTCCAATCTGGAGAGCGTCTGCAATGTAATCGCTGGAGGATGACATTTGCACAGAGCGGGGGAATGAGGCCGTGTAATCAGATTCACATCATACAACAGGAGCCCGAGACACAAACAGTGATGGCTGAAGTCCATGGAGTCCTTGAAGGTCCACTCATGGTTTGCTTCCACTGATGGAGTTACTCTGTGGCTTTCGGGCCGGCTCTCTCTCTTTACTCGGTGGCTGATGGGACTGGTCTCTTTGTCACTGGGTGAAAACACTGTTATGTTGGGGCGTTAATGAGATGAGAGGCTGCTGAGCCGAACGCGCCCTCAGGAGCTGCCTCTCCAGCAGCAGGTTGTTGAGACTCGCTGATAACATTCATAATAATAATAATAATTGCACAGTGGCACAAAAACATCACATGAAAGGAAATCGTGAGCCATGAAAACCTGAATAGGTCCTGATGAGTCATGTTAACAGGCAGAGCCGAGCTGCACGAATATATTAAGATACGAGAATTAGTCTGAATCTGTTTCTTTTATCATTTATTGTAATTTGGGATATTTATAGCGTTTTCAAGATACTCCAAACTTTGTTGACTCCATTAAATATTTACAATATATTTTATATTTTGGAAAGTAATCAATAACGAGAGGGAGTCTTCTGATCCAATTAGAGCGGGTGGGTATAATTAGACCCCGACTCACACATCAGAGTCTGACCTATTCTTGTTTTGAACAGAATAGAGAGTTGACACAGTCGATATAGGGAATAGGTTACGCTCGGCAAGTACTTTCAATTTAAATGCCAGTACTTACATACTTTTACTTGAGTATTTACTTGCTTATTTATGTGTAAATACTTCCTCCTCACTTATAAGGCTTCTTTTGTGTGTTAGTGTGTGTGTGTGTGTGTGTGTGTGTGTGTGTGTGTGTGTGTGTGTGTGTGTGATCCCCTATAAGAAAAACTCAGTTGTTCAAAGTTTCATGAGACACTTTAACCAACACCTCCTCCTCCTCCTCCTCCTCCTCCTGCACACTCCCCATACTTCCATCCCTCGCTAGGGGGGGGGGGTATCGGTGATGCATTAAGGAAAGTAGCGTTTAAGCTCGGCTCCTCAGACGAGACAAAACGAGCAGTACAAT
The DNA here is from genome assembly GCF_947347685.1 of Pleuronectes platessa. Lineage (NCBI taxonomy): Eukaryota > Metazoa > Chordata > Actinopteri > Pleuronectiformes > Pleuronectidae > Pleuronectes > Pleuronectes platessa. The sequence continues at coordinate 22,206,967 of NC_070639.1, read as the reverse complement.
AGGGTTTTGTCTCCATGTGGTCGATGCTCTCGGTGGCGGCTGCTCAGACTCCTGCCTGTGATCCCATCCTCTGGGTGTTATCGACTCGGTTAAGTGTCGCCTCTTTCCTGATATTGTGACAGAAGACGATGTTGCCCTGAGGCGAACGGCACTCTCATTAAAACACCGCTCACACACACACACACACAGCGGTGAGATGGTGGAGATGAGGAACAGCCTCATATTGGATTCACATGCAGGTGATATTGCAGCCAGATAACAGAGTTGCAGAGTCTGCAGCGTGGACGGTTTAGAATTCACGTATTAAATGAATTTTGAGGATGAAATAAAACACTGAAGAAGACTAGGGGGCGACCCTACAGACAGAATTGCATCTGCACATTATCGCTGTTGTGCCTCAAACCCTCTATAAAAGATATGAATGAGTTTAGAATTCGATTTTTAACGCATTTTTATTAAACTTATGCTGATTCTTCTGGTCAGAGATTATCCAGCCATCGTGCAGGAGCTCTACAGGCAGCGTGTGCTTTAGCTTTACCTCCTAGTAGAACATTAACAGGCCTTAAAGCTGTAAACATTCATATATATACTCTTCCATTGAAACCTACTGTGCTGTCGGCCTGGGGGGTTTTAAAGTGTTTATCAGAGTGTCCTTGTTGATGCTTATTAGTGTCTGTTTACACGTCTTTAATTCATATCGTCTCCTTATTTGTTGGGATAATAATTTTTTTTTAATGATGCCTTATTCTGATGAGCGCTCGCCCACAGTTTGGCCCATTTCACATTTTCCCCCAAGCGACGATAACTAATGTCGGAATCAGACTCCCCACCAACACCCTGGAAGAGATCCACCTAAAACAAGCAGCTGTTCAATTCACACTGAATCCACAGCGGATGTGAGATGAGCTGGTTTGCAACACAGCGAATGAATTTCCTCTGAACCTGGTTTACACGCAGGTCTTGGCCAAGAAGCCCTCCGTGCTTCCATGTGTGCATCTGATCCCTGATCTGTTGAAGAGACTCAAGGGGGCTTGAGCAATCTGCTGTGTCCTGATGGCCCAACGCTACCAGGCCACGTGGAGGGGAACCACCTGAGACGCTCCACGCTCGGCTGAGGCCTCGGTTTTGCGGAGGATGGTGCGATAGGCCAGATGCCAGGTCACGTGTTCCCTTTTTTTAGAGATTTAGTTTTTGACGTAGGGGTAACAGGAGTTTATCAAACCGTCTACATTGACGACGCAGGCCTGGACATGTCAGGTAATACGATTTCATTGGACTGAGTAATGTGTTATCATGAGCAGGGACAACTCTGTGTAGTGAAAACTTTTGATTTGATTTTTTTTTTACGTTTGCAACCTTCTTTTTCTTTTACTGGTCTGAATCACCTTCGTCCTTGTGAACCAGTCGCTTGTTGTTGCAAAGGCACGATATGAATAATTCACAGTTTGGCAGATGGTGCAATCGGTCTTCCCCCCCCCCCCAACAGTCCTGTGCAACTCATGGCAAACTCGCATCATGTCATCATATGTCCACATCATCGTTTGCCATATGCGCCTTCTGGACGGAGAAGCTGCCATCGCCTGTTACATTAAAGGACCATCACAACCAGTTTGCTTGCCTGAGCTGTTGCAAAGTCACGAGTGGTTTGAGGATATCTGTCACCAGCCTGAAATGTCTCTCTCTCTCACACACACACACACACACACACACACACACACACACACAGGAGTCCAGGAAATGCACTTAGCCCAATTGATTGGCCGAGCACCAGCCAAGACAGATTCTAATTGGCATTGAGTGGGATTGTTTGGTTTCGGACTTTGCTAATGTCGGAGGAGCGTGGATTTGGCAGATTCCCTGGAGCAGGAGGGATTTCTGGACCTCGCTGTTGTTTTTGTTATCGAGACCAAGTGGGAAACAGGTAGGGGCTCAAATTAGATGGTGCCAGGAACAGATAATGCCGTTGCAGAGGGGGGTGGGGGGGGGGGGGGGTTGCAGGGATTTCCACCGCTGAGCTGACATCGGGAGAAAGTCAGTTGATAAAAAGCAGATACTCAAGCTTGCAGCTGCTAGATACAGGGAAGAGGGTTGAATCCACGAGGCGGCAGAAGGATGTTGTTTTTCTTGTTTTATCTGACCGGGGTCTTACGTTTGAAAAACCCAGACAAAAAAAATAAACTTGTGGAAGGAAAAGGCAAAATGAGATGAATGTTGAATCCAGCCTGGCCGTGGATAAACAGGCACAAAAGCCATTGAGTTGAGGAACGACAATTAACTTTCCCATTGCATCCCTCCTCCCTCACCACCTGCCATACCAACAGGCTGATTAAAAATGCATGGCTCCCACAAGCCCTTTAGATAATTAAGATGGCTTCCCTGCAGGGCTTCTATTTAGAGCGAAGGAGAAAGCAAAGCTGCGTTTGCACACTGACCTTTTTTCCTACTGGATATTGCACGATCTTTTATGTGAGTCTGTTTTTCCACCTGCGATCACACCAGCTAATCCTGGCTGAGTTTGTGCCATGCTCTGTGTACCGAGCCTTGCAGGACCAGGCCTCCCCCCCCCCCCCCCCCGACATGAGCAGGTTCCCTCCTCTCTCCGGCTGTAGGGTCAGAGCTCTCAGCTTTTTCATTGTTTGTAGAAATGGAAACAGATTCAAACTGGAGCCGTGTCCCGTGTTTCAATGGGGACCCTTTGATGTGATGGAGAAAGCCTGTGAGAAGGTGCTTGAGGTCCACTTTGATCTCAACACATAGAGCGACGCAGGAAGTGCACTCTGCGGACGAGCTGAGGCCAAAGTCTTCTTTCTGTAATGAGCTGAGATGTGAAATGATCTGTCAGGGGAGGGGGGGGGGGGGGGGCCTGGGGTGGTCATTGTTTCCATACAGTTTCATTCCCCACAAACCCTTTTCTGTAGAATATTGAGCTGCTCCACTGTGCCTCTGTATTCATGTTGTCAAATGTGCTCTGCTCATTATTTGTTTTATCAAATGGGACAAAGCCTCTTGGAGTAAAAATCTAAAAGGAAACAAATGTGACTCACTTTGAACCTCAAGCCCCGATGAGTCACCGGTCTCCACATCACTGAATCATAGATTATATATAAACAACATGAGGGCTCCCAAAAGTAATAATAACAGTAATAAACTCTTTTATATATATATTTGTATAGCACTTTACATACAATGAAGGTAATATGAAGACGATTTTAAGTAACATTAAATGTGTTAAAATGACATTTAAAAGAAAATTAAATAAACATTTTAATGCATAAGTACAAAAGTGACGCTGCCTCCTTCATGTTTGTGGATGAGACCAAACTAGAAAATCAAAGTTCATGTCAAATAAATCTTAAAAATAGATTCTTTCATTTAAGGTAGCTCTCTCTATCCCACTGTTTGTTCCTGGTCTTATTTTAGCACTAATTTTGTTTTTAATTACTTGTTAGATGCTATAACAATATGGGTGAAACATGATTGACAGCTCATGGAGACCTCATTACCACGGTTCCGTCCCTTAATCACTGCTGCACGTGAACAAGATGGTGTTTTGTGGCTAATGAAGCAGAGAAAGATCAGATTGAAACTCTCTCAGCAACATTAGGGCCAGAAATAGCCCACAATGCATCTCTCTTTTTAAAGTAACATATACATTCTCAACCACAAGAACCTGGTAGGTTTTTCTCATACTGTTTAGGCCACATACAATAGATGTCTTTAATCAAATAAAAAATAAATAAACACATCTATTTACTGCTTCTTCCTTTCCCTTGGAAATGTAATGACAAGCTTTGAAAATTGAGAAAAAAAAAATAAAACACATCTTTTAAAATGTGCACTTACACACACACACACACACACACACACACACACACACACACACACACACACACACACACACACACACACACACACACACACACACACACACACACACACACACACACACACACACAGATGAGGACAGCCTGAGTTGCTCTGAGTTTAGCTGTAAGACCTTGGGACAGGCTGTGACTCATCCTCAGCCTTTTTGTCCCCTGGTCTCAGGGCACGGCTGTGAAAACACACATGAGTCCTCCCAGTGAACTGTGGACGTATCTCCACTGGCACCGTCCACCCCCCCCCCTCATGGTTCCTTCACCAAAGATCACTGACCAGGGGCTGTGATCCAACAACAGTCCTACTAACTGGAACGTCTGTGCTTCATTAACCATTTAGCAAAGTGGGTCATCAAGGAAAAGAGTCGTCCAACAGCATTGACTAACTTGACCATTGATATAAATTTAGACATTACACAAAGTCATAAGACATCTTGTTCCATTAGACTTTTATAATCGCTGAAGCTGCTTTAAATTAGCAGATCATCAGACCCTAATAAATACCTATAATCTGTTAGTTGGTGAATTAATAAGTTTCTTATTGTTTTCATTGGACAAAAAGTCTGAACGTGGTTATGTTTGCTTTTGTTCTAACTCAGTAAGACTTTAAATATGTCATTAACCTTTTGTACTTTCTGACTCAATAACACAACAAGGGAAACTGTTGAGAGGGACACGCCTCACAGAACGTGTGTGCTCTAAAGGTTTCTATAGAAATGCCATTAAAAGAGCATACACACATTTCTATGAGGGCGTTTCTATAGACAGATCACGGAACACTTCTCTTTGTGTCCTCGTCCGTCTCTCTCTCTCTCTCTCTCTCTCTCTCTCTCTCTCTCTCTCTCTCTCTCTCTCTCTCTCTCTCTCTCTCTCGCTCTCGCTCTCGCTCTCGCTCTCTCACTCTCCAGCTGTTTCTGACCACATCTACTTTACTGTCATCCTGTTGATGGTGTTTGCTCATCGGGGATTTGTTCTCTACTCTAACCTTTACGTTGTTGTTGTTGTGGTTGTTGTTGTTGTTGTTGGCTGCTGCTCCGCTCTCCGTGGCTGCTGCACAGTCGCTCTCTCTCTGCTGGAGGACCTAGAAATGAGGAGAGAGGATAATCGTCTGGTACTGAACAAGCTGAGACCGGGCCTCGAAACAACTCAACTCGCCCATATGGGGAATTACAGAGACGTTTGGCATAGTGCGCATATTGAGCAACTCAGATCTTTATCCAAATGTGTGTGTCTGTGTGTGTGTGTGGAAGTCTTGGCCAAGCGGAGCCTGTCAGCAGACTACAGCTGCCAATGGAAATTCGACGCATTCTAAAATCGCTTTGCCTACTTAGCATGATCCATATATCAAGGCTGATTTGTTGGTCGACCTCCAAGGATGGTGCGAATGTCTTGTGTGTGTGTGTGTGTGTATTTATCTCCTCACACTCTCTGTTTAACAAAGTGGAGGATTCCTGTCCACACTTCTGGAGCTTTGTTTGGATTTGAGAGTCGCTCACAGACAGTGTTCAAATCCCTGTATCCATAATTAATTTCTCATCTTTAAACTTCATGATGCACAAGTTTCCAGACACACAAGTAAAGACTGGTGGTTAATAAAGGCCGGGTATAAAAAAGGTTTCCCTACATTTCCCTCAGACACATGGAGTCGTGTTCACAATCGTCACTCTGCTGCTCTCGGTTTCTCATTAGCAGAAATTATATTTTCACACTCTAATTAACTTGCCGGCTGCCAATGAAGACGGGGACTTAATATGGACATTCTGGAGGAAGTGTTATTCATGGTAGCTTAGCGTCATCGGGGGACACAGTGGAAAGCCTGACATGACTCCGGCTCCACTGACAGACTGAGCTTAGTTTGAACACGTGGAGGAACAGGAGAGTTCAGAAGTAAAGACCTGAGTCTGTTATGAGCTTGACCCAAATAAAGGATCGTCTCTGGAAAACAGTTCAACAACCAAACCAACACCCCGGACCAATTAAGTGTTTGATGGAAACAAAACACAAACTTTATTCCACTGTTGTGACTCACATGTCGACTGACCGGTGCTGCTGGTTAACGGAAAATCTGCCCGTTGATCTATTATGTAACGTTTTAACAATGTACCCAACCATCCCAAAGCAGGTCGGCTTTGTTCTATACTGGGTGTGTTCCCAGTAAACTCCCACAGTTCCCAAGAAACTGTGTGGAAAGAACCATGTGGTCGAAATCCTGATAGTTGAAGATTTGATATGTCACAATTCTTCATTAAAATGTTGATTGACGATGTGTGATAACGACAAGAACTCCCATGATCCCTTGCTGCTTTACAACATCATCAAACTAGGTCTTTTGTTATTGTTTTGGGCGACCCCTAGAGGCCGGAGTTATGTAATGCACGTTTAAATGATGACATATTTATAGATAAAACTGATGCTGTGACATTTTCTTCTCTTCTCCTTTATATTTTCTTCACTTTATTTGATTGTGTACTAAACTGGATTCGTCCAAACATCTGTCCTAGTTTTGTATATGTTTAAACTGGGCTTGAAATGCGTGGGTTCACATGTGCACACAATTTTCTTCGGCATCATTTCTGGTTTTCCTTGCCGAGATGAAACATTTCCTTCTCCCTCTTCTGTTGTGTCTCAAGCTGCCTCACAAAGGCTCCATCTGGATATTGGACGTGAGTGATTGACACAGAGCGGAGTGCAACGAGCAGGATGTTCCTCAGACAAGACGAGTGGAAATCAATGGAAAGAACCTGTTTTCCTCCCTTTCTTTCCAGGGCAGCCGAGTTCTAACTTATTGAATTTTCTGTTTGGAGGAGATTGTTCTTCACAAAGAACAGGCTGCACTGCCTCTGTCCTCTTTCTCCTAAAGGAAGGATTCTGCTGCAGCCATGGCAGCTCGAGGAATCCAGCGAAGGATACAAGAGCAAACAATCTGAACTCGTCATTATTTCTCTGTATAGTTTGTTCAGGAGGGGGGGGGGGGCAGCAGTGAGCATGGTGGTGTTGGTCAGGGTGACGATGGAACTGAGGCCTCAACATGGGGACCGCTGATAAATGACTTGCATCATAAGTAAACTGCTGCTGTTGGCTGAATAAATAACCAGATAAGGGAGATCTATTGCTTCCATACGGTCCAGAGATAGGCCGAGTTATTTATAGAGCTCAATGCAGACAGGAGGCAGTTCATGGTGCTTTATAGAGACGTTGGAATGCATAAGGAATAAGAATATTTAAATTATATTTGAAAAGACACTAAAACAAGTCATCATAATGAACACGTTATGAAACAAGACATTCAGGTTAAGTCAATCTAAGCATAGTTTAGAGATTGTGAATTCTCAGCTTCTTGTTACCTCCACAAAGGAGATTCTATTCTGTCGGCATTTTATTTTCACTTAGTTTAACATTTCGTTTTTCAATATTTTCATTGATTTCTTAGAGAATAATACATAAACCTTGAGTTTCTACTACGACTGAGGGACATTCTGGTTGGAAATATACATTCACCTCCATTCAAGTTTAACCTGATTCCAGTCAAGTCTGTTACTTTTTTGCAATATTTTCTTAGTGTAGAGACTAGAGGAAAAAATACCTTTACACGTTGAGTTGTGTGATATTCTATATTGTATTCAAATCTCACTGTGAACGCTCCACCTGATAATAACAGTGTGTCGAGAACAGAGAGTTGACCCCTGCTGAGATTTCAGATTGTGTGGACTTCCTTCAGTCAAGTACAAGCACTCGAGAAGCCCTTGTTCTAATAACCGCTGCTCATGAATGTGTTGGCTCTGATGATTCACAGATTTCTGCAGGTGGACAGATTATTTTTATCGACACTACTGGAGATGATGTGTTGTTTTGCCTCTGCCTGTCAACAGCCAGTGGTCAGAGGACTGTGTTTTCTGTTTGTCAATCTGTCTGACCGTCAGTCCCCTTATTATAAACCTCAAACACTCAAGAGCATCTCCAGGGGATTTCTTAATATTTGGTATAACCATTCAGTTGGATTGACAGCTGGACTGAATGGATTTTAAGAGTTTAAAAAGTTTAGGTAACTGTGACCTCAGAAAACCTTTTTAGTGAATGGAAAATCTCAAGGACGCCTCGAGGGACATTCTTCAACTTTGGGACAAGTATTCAATTTGACTCAATAATGAACAGATTCTGAAGTCTACCTCCAATTTCAACCAATTGACACAAAGAATAATTGATTAGAATTCAGTGATGAAGGGGCACACTCACAGTGGCCTCATATTATCATGAATGTAACATGTCCAGAGCACTTCCAGGGACTGAACATGCAGTGGTTGTGGAGGTGTACAACTGCAGAGCAGTAACTCTCCTGACATACAGCCACCATGCGGCTGGCTGACAGACACAGACCCACTTCTCTTGTGCCGATGTGTAACTTCTCCCCTGTTGACCCAGTCTGCTGCTGCTTATCAGCCACAGCAAGAAGAAAGTAAAAAAAGAACCACCACCACCAGACTGCAGGGATCAGCCTGTAGCCCCCCTCACTCCACCTCTGACATGCAGCAGCAATACCATAGGTCATGTGGAAGGGAGGAGATTGGTAGTGTTTGATTTGTGTTCCCTCAGCTCCCGGTTGTAAGATGGAATTGGACGGGTGGAGCAGGAGTGTTACAGTGGTGAGCTGTTGCCCTTATTACCTGGTCTGGTGGAGGGACTGTTAGTGGACTGCTGTGCTGGGGAAAGGGCAGCATGTCTCCTTTTAGAGGCGGTGTGCTGATGAAACTTTGCACCTTACAGGAAAGAGAACTTAATGTTGGTTAAGTTCAAAATACCTTCGATGATGAAGAAGAATTAAACCAATAAAAAGCTAAATCTAAATATGTGCTACAGATAACTGCTTAAAGAACGTATGTGGGAGTTGACTTGTATTCCATAAATATTGGATATTCCTGACTTCTTAGTGATTATTGAAGTTATTGCTTCCCTACAACCGGGCTGAACAGACCCGACCTAAAGGACAGAGGCAGACGTTGACATTAACGTTGGCATCAGAGGTTGTTGGAGCCAACAGTCCACAGCAGGTGCCTTTGTGATGTTTGACAATTGTGGGAAAATGTGTCCCACACAATTTGAACTGACCTCTCATCAAACAGACAGTCACACATCCATTATCTACCCCCCCCCCCCCCCCCCCCCCCCCCCGCCGCGCCCACGCCCACAACCCTCAAAGGTTGAGCAGTAACCTTTTGACCATCACACAACGGCTCGAGCCAATCCTGGCTGACAGGTCACCAGAAATTCAGCTTCTCCAATTAACCCAACTTGCCTGTCGTTCCCTGTTCATTTTTATTCGTAACAAACTGACATTTACTGATGGTATTGTTAGTAAGTGTCTAGTTTATTAAAACTCCTGACAGGACAGAGGTACTTTAGGGTCCAATCAGATATCCACAGGGGCCATTGCCCCCCAGTCCCACCCCTTGATCTGCCCCTGCGGCTCAAACCCGGAAGCTTCTTGCTGTTTGGGCGACTGTTCTAACAGATGATGTAAAAACACAAACGCTCACTCTCTGCAATAGGCCACTAGATCTGCCCCAGGGAAAGCTAATGCTGTCTGGTGCATGCTGGGAGATTTCCACAGCGTTCAGTCACTCTTCTTCTGCCAACTGCCACAAACCTGGATCTGCTTCCATGCACTGGAGGGGATAGAGGTGCCTCATTCTCTTTGCATCATGAGGTTGAATAGAAACACCTGGAGACCTGTGCCTGCGGGTGTTTTATTTTCAAGTTATTTATAAATATCAAAAATAGCATGTGAGCTCTACAGACTTTATTTCCTGACATTTGCATGTGGTTAATTATTCTGTCACAATGTTGAGTCATTCAGGTCACAGCTCCTTTCTCTGAGCACTTATCGAATCCTCCACACAGCCTCCCTGCACGACGCAGCACAAAGACAGTAAGCTGTCAAACAGCCTTTTGGAAATTATACTGCCATGACACTTTACCTTATCTCAAAGCCTGAGGTTAGAGTTTGATGCTATGACCTAATTTCTTTCTCCCCCAAACATTGAAACCCCCCCACAGAGTGGCACAGGAAGTGGAGAACTAAACGCTGTCTTTCTGTCCCGCTGCAGCAGGAGGAGGCCAACCCGAGCTCTTCATCTTCAACGAGTTGTGCGCCATGAAGGATGAGGTGGGGCCGTGCAAGGCCAGCAAGGAGAGGTTCTTCTTCAACGTGGACACGGGTCACTGCGAGCTGTTTGAATACGGAGGCTGTGGAGGGAACGCCAACAACTTTGAGACCATGGAGGAGTGTGAGGAAATGTGTCTTGTCTCAGGTGAGTCCGACACTGACAGCAACATGACAACTAAATGATTCCCAGATTCAAAAATGATGTTTTAAAGCATCGGGCTGCTTATTGCTTACAAGGAATCAGATTTGTTTTTGAGGACTGTTCCTTATTAGACTTTATTCCGAACGTGGGCATTCAATCTTATTACAAAGTCATTTTGTTAGCATGTGGCCAAAGTGGAGCAACGCCAGTATTGATTATTGACAAAATGGCCACTTTGAAGAGAGGCAGTCAGTATTGTATTATTTATGGGTTACACATAGGCCAATAGATTGATGATAAAGTAGAATGAATTTATCCTTACGATTAAAAGAGTGTTGTTCAGACTCTAAAAATGTAAATTTCCCAATTTTCCTCATCTCTTGGGAGATGGATCCTCGTACTGAAAAATGGATTTTTAAATATTTTCAAACTGACCATGATAAAATATAGAATCCATCATTTTAACGGTGCCAGAGACTCTGGACGTGTGCGGCCTCGAGAAGAAACAGTTTCTTCACTATAAGAGTCACTATGAATCACTTGGCCCTGCTTGTGAAATGTGTGACCCATGTGTGGTCAAAGATAGAAAAGGTCTTGTACAGAGGTCACCGCTGTGTGTCCATCTCCAGCCCGCTGCCCTGCTGACATGTGACCAGGATCAAACTGACAGCCTCTCCTGGTTCCTGCTGCTAAGGAAGTCAAGCTTGGAAAACTAGTGTTGCAAAAATATTCAGCTCAGTTTAATTACATTTTTTTATTTGTTTAGCAGCATTTCATAGAAAAGGTCAGAGTGCTTTAAATGTTAATACAATGATGAAATATGAGCATATACAAATATCCCTTTATGCATAAGCACATACGCCTACCTTTATATATATTCATTTATTCATTTTTGGAGACATTTTCTGAATTTATGCCCTGACCAGACCAGGGTGAATATTTTAAAAGCAAACTTTTTCCTTTGCATTTGGGCCTCTCATCCAAATGCCCCCAAAACTCCACTTTCTGTGTATCCACGTGTTCATGTAAAACAAATGCATCTCCACTGTACTGGGCTGGCACCACAAACTACAGTCGAGGCTACACACCAGTTTCTTTAGGACTGGTTTGCACTAAATGTATCCTCGTTGCATCACACTCTGCCCCGTCGGCCTCGCCCTCCGTAGATTAACTGGAACATAGTGTTCTTCTCTGTTATATGACGGATCGTTGACTTTAACTCCTGCTGGCTCCTCATGCTTCTTTGAGCGTTTGTAATTTTTGTTTTCTTGCAAAAATTTGTCTGCCTTTGTGAAGGCTTCAGATAATATGATTCCACAAAACTAGGTGCACCAATGATAAATGCTCCTCGCCGCCCATAGGAAACCAACCACCAAAACTCCAGCTGCTGATTAGCTGGTTTAATATATACACAGCTGTTTCTCATTTGCATAGCTGTGGTTAGCCAAGGAGAAGCATGAATAAATTAATGCATGTAAGATTGAAAACACTTTTTTTTGTATTTCTGTACAATTATTTTTCTCCCTATCCTCTCAGCAGATAAAAAAAAATTCTGTTTTGAAGTGAAAAACCAAAAGTTCTCAGGAATCCGTCCACAGGTGGCATCCTCCTCCATTAGCAGGCAGGACCATGCTTCATAATGCAGTTTGATTAGATTAGATAGGAGCCATCACTGGCAAATCATTCATCAACCGAGTGAGCAAACACAGCAATAAAGAGGGAGGAGGGGTTGTATCACAGAATTAAGTCTGTGTACAGTAATTAGTATTATACATGGGTGGTTGACTGTGTTTTACATGAGCAGTGTGTTCGTGTTCATTAGATGTTTGTGTCTCTGCTGCTTGAAAAATGCAAGAAAGGCTCAGTGTTCAATTAAGAAATCCATAATTCTGGATGGAATGAAAAATGTGGATGTGGATGGGGGGGGGGGGGGGTTGGTGGCAGTTCCCAGGTCAGTGATGAGTTGAACATGCAGATAAAACCATCCAGACATTCACAGGGATCCAGTTAATTCCCTCTCTCTCCACCCTGATACCATGTGGGTATAAAAAACCTTCCTCACACACAGATTGGTTTGCAATTGGAACACGCTTCTATAATTTAAAGTAAAGTTGGCGATAATGTGTTTGGTTATTGGATTTGTCACATTATCAATTTCATCGTGAGGCACAGGATGGGAGAATCAAAGAGAGCTTGCTTCTGATACATTAGCTTTTTCCTAGAGATTATATGAACAAATTCCTTTTATATTCTCAATTATCCTCATCATCATATTTTCTTCTTCATGTGGAACCAAGGTGAAAGCCACAGGTTTTAGCATATTACATAAAAACCTGGCGACTCAATTTATTTTATTAGTGGCACAACTGCGATAAATAGATGGAATGGAATAGATTATTCAAACTCAGTTTCATTTGATGAAAACAGTGACTGAACACAATCTTCACTGCAGATAAACCAGGTAGGATGAACACAACGTTTTTCAAACTTCACTCTGCACTATGGACTGTTTATAAAAAGCTCTACACACAACGTCCAGCACACACACAATAAAATAGAGACAGTATATTGTAGAACTGTTTGAGGAGAACTCACTGATGGACCAGGGGTCAATCTGAAGCAGCTCGGGAGCAACAGGCGCTGCACTCGTACACACACAGGAGCTGAATTACAACACTGCATGTGAAACAAAGCATCTTTTGTGTTGTAACAATGCCAGAGAAACGGAGGATGACTAAAAGCAGATGGATATAGGTCACTGGGAAGGTGTGTGTGTGTGTGGAAAGAAACAGGACAACTGAAGCCATTCCTTGATCTGAACATGGTCAAGACTAAACTTGCCAGCTGCTGTTAAGTGTCGTGTTGAAAGTATAAAACAACCTTTAATTGATCCTCTCTGGAAACTCACAAATCACACACAGCAGCACAGGAAAGCAGAATGCACAAAGGGACAAAGGAAGTATTTACAAAAAAGTAAAAAATAATGCTGTGTACACAAGGCTGTTTTTTTGAAAAATGTGCAGTGTGGAGATTGGGATCAAAGTTGTGTTCTTGTGCAATTTGTCTATTCTTTGTAATAGATTTAGTACAAAATGTGCAGTGGTTCTTTCCTGACATGTAGTTTTCCGTGTTTGACAGTGGGTGCTGTGCAATGTGCAGTCACATGGCTGAGGGCACAAAGGAGCACGTGGTTGGATGAGAGTGGAGTGATACTATGAGTCGTTGTGTTAAGTGGGGCGTCAGTAATGCATCTTCAAGTTGCTGCTCTTTTAAAAGCAATCAAAGCCACGACAATTAGAGTTAAACATATCCAGAATTCAGGGTGAGACGCATTGTCTTCGAAGGTTTAGTTTAAAAGCACTTCAGCTGAGTGGGGCGCGCTCAGATAGTGTGTGTGTGTGTGTTGAGAGGAACGCCTCTTCTTCTCTGACATAACAGCTGTGTGCTGTATGTGACACTGTCTGTCACCTACAGCATGAAACACACCTCTTACACTCAAGCCTGCCTGTGCACCATTAAATACGCCCTTGCACGCATTGGCAATAACACATCTATCAATGTGTTTAAATGGCCTGTTATTCTGTGGTGGGACAGAGTGCTTTCTCCCACTGGCAAAGGGTAACCTTCACCTCCTCATCTCCTCATCGAGCAGTCAGACAAGAGGACAGTGAATGAATTTGCATCCTGCAGGCAATTAGTGTGTGTGCTCCATGTTGATGTTGTGAGTGTGTCTCCGTCTGTCTCCTCACTAACACGTCTGTGCTGTCACGAGAGATTTGTCGTTGTGTCGACTGCAGCTGCTCTTCAGTCGATATATAAAAATAAAACTGGACGGGAATGTGAAGGTGGAACGTCAGAGTCCTACTCAGGTGTAAATAACATAATGTGTTTTTTCTATCATAAAGAAAATGAGTCCATTAAACAGAGCTATAAAGCTTACTCACTGGTTGTTGGTTGAAATGTTTTTCTTTATGTTGCAGTTTATTTTGACACCTTCTTGTTGTTGCTTTTATCTAAAGTGCATCACGCCCCTTCGCCCGGTATCCATGTTTGCTGAGCTTTACCTTTGATTTGAAAGCAAAAGTCAAAACTGTGATGGAAATAAATAAACGTTTTTTCCAATTTAAACAAACTACGTCCAAAATTAAGATTTTGACTTTAATCTGTATTTAAATATGGACTAAATGAAGTGAAACTATCCCAGATACGAACACTGTCATCTTGATCATTTGGAGCCCGAGTCTGGACAATAGCAACTAATTGGCTGTCAATCATTTTTACAGTATTAAATAACTAATTGACTTACTGGTAAAATGTGCATTTGAACATAGATAAGGGATAAGAAAGACCTAAAATCACAGAAGCCATCTTTGAGAAATATGTATTCGGCATTTATTTACTTATTTCGGCCCGGGGCCCAACTACTAACATGGAGGAGTCACAGGAATCGTGACCTATACTGCAGCCAGCCACCAGGGGGCGATCAAGATGCTTCGGCCTCACGTTTGCTGAGCTGTCATGTATATAACACATCGTTATGTATAGTTTGCTACCAACTTTGTTAGCAGCTCTCGGCATAAATCGAACATTAGCTGATCGGCTCTTTTCTAAATGCGTAACCTAACCTGTCCTGCTGAGTTGAATTTCAAAATGGCCGTAAACGCCACTAAACCTTGAGTGAGATCTCAGCTTTGAGCCCCTCATCAGAAACAGGGATGAGAACTAATCGTGTCACCAGAGGAGCACACTCACCAGAGAGAGAGCGTTTCTGTGTCGAGTCAATACGGAGACGCTGCTGCACATATTCTTATTTCCTTCAGGATTCATCGTCTCAAATAGAACTGATTCAAACCTCAGCTGCTGGAGTGTTGACAGAGAGAGGACATAGGACTCTGGCTTCCTGTCGGCCGCAGAACTGGTTTTAAAATCATTGTATTGGTTTATAAAGCTCGTAATGGTTTCTGTCCCACCTAGTTATCACATGTGCTTTCACCCTGTGAACTCACTGGAAGCCTCAGGTCATTAATTAGTGTTTTAAGTCCACCTAAAGTCAGAATGATGTTCTGGAGCAGCTCCTCTGAAAACCCTGAGACCAGCAGACGTTTAAGATCAACATTTCTTTTCCAGTCTGGTTTTTAATCTAATTTGAATTATTCATATCTGTATTTATACATCTTAGATTTGCTTGTACTTGTGTATCATTATATTCAAATTTTGTTTTAATATCATATCCTCTCTCAGCATTGTAATTCATCTTTACTTTAACTTCATCTTTGTTTACCTGTCTTTGTCGTTTCCTCATTGCTCTTTTATCAGGAAGTACTTCCAGCTCCTGTTATTGTTTGCTTTGGAAGCAGATGGAGGGGAGGTGGTGCTGGTTGGTTATTGAATGATAATGTCTTTACAGAAATAAGTCAGTTATTATGTTTGTCCTCGTGGTAAGAAACACGTTGGGCTCTATAAATAACTCTGCTACTCCAGAGCAATATATACTCCAGGCCTGTAAACAGTGGGCATATGAACATAGTCATGATAAACTGGTTCAGACTCATAAACATTGGGATAGAATCTTTTAGGGGAGTTTAAAAAAGAAGGCATGCTCACAGTTTTTAGGAGTTTGGCAGATCCAGAAAATTCCAAATCTCCAAATGAACAAAGTAGAGACGAAGATTAACGACCAGGGAGGAAAACAGAAAAGATAAACTAGAGACTGGGTCAACAGAAGAGAAACATAGTGAGACAGAGGAGACTGGGGAGCACAGGGAATATTAACACAAGGGAGGCAGGATAACTGGGAGTAGGTGAAACACATTGGACAGACAAACCAGACAAAGACGGAAAGTATCTGCAGTAAAGAGACACAACAAGAAAAAAACATTTAGTGTGAAACAGAAATGAATAAACCCAAAGTCTCAAGAGCTGAAAACCAAAAGTCTAAAAATGTAGCCAAATGTAGCCAAATATAAAGTCAATAAATGTAAAGTCTATAACAGTCATCAAAGTTATTCTAAGTCACCTTAAAGGTTCAACAGATCACTTCAAACTCATAAGTTTCCAATGTCAGTATGAATGTAGGAAATTGCTTTATAATTGTACACAAGCGCTCTAGAATATTCTACATTTGACATAATGGTCATAAACACATAAATATGTCAACGTTAACATCATAGAACTTCAATTCAGAGCTGCAATAACATGATGCAGAATAAATATGATGATAAGAGTCACGTCATTTGGAAAGAGCTCTTACAGGTGCAGTGTTTCTGGAAGGAGGCAGACGACTTTACAGCAAAGACTCAGAATAGCTCAGTGCAGGAAGTTATATTTACAAACAGAAAACACGACTTTGATAAAGCTGCAAATAAATGAAGCCATTAATGAGAACATTACGCAGCCTGGAGCCAAATCAATGTTCATTGATCCTGGCTTATTACCTCTATTCCGTCCTTTGTGAATTAATTTAGAAAGAAACTAAATTAACATCAGTCCAACTTTCACCAATCAGCATGTTTATGTTTCCTAACCACAGCATGTTCCAGTTCCATTACTTCTTACCTTTGCAGTATAACTTTGTAAAAACAAATATTTTATAAACATTGAATCTTAATCTTTACTGGGAACTATTTTAATTATCTACACGCTCATGTGTACATGTGAATTTAGGACACGACCAAATCCCCTTTCATTAGTTCTCCTGACAGAAAGGTTGCTGCACCAGGTGCTTGGTTTAAAAAGACTGAACTTAGTCTCTTCATCCATCACGGGTGTGTTCTGGGTGTAACATGCAATAAACTCATCCGTGTGCCAGCTCCTGTTCCCTTTAAAAGCCTCGTGCCATTAGCTGTGGTAGTAAAGGAGAACGCTTCTCTGCAGAGGAAACGGTTTCATCTTGTCAACAAGCTGGATTTGATTTAGCAGCTGCAGACATTTGAAAATGTCACCACCCTTCTAACTCACAGAAAACCTTTCTCAGGGGCTAATGTGCTGCGTTTAAACATGACCCGTCCTGTGCAGCAGGTCTTTATCATCCAATCAGCGACATTTTAATTTCTCAAACTGCTCGTTGGCTCACTCACATTTGACTTATCACCACTTAGCCAGCGAGGATCGTCTCAGGTTTCTGACGAGTGATAACAGAGCCGGGGACGGATTCACAACACGCTTCTCGTTAAGGTCACGGACCAATGTTTGGTTTCTTCTCTGCAGTTTAGAAAACCACTTTCATTTCTTCACTTTTCTGTTTTACTGAAACACCAATGAGTCATAGCCAATGTGTCACAATCTCTTTCTGTGGACTGGTTTCACTTTCACGGCCTCAGCTTGAAGAGGTCAGAGACTCAGAGGTGGTGTTTCTTCATGACAGGTGAACTGGAGGTGAGAGAATAAGGTTGATTCTTCATTAAACTGGGAAATAAGAACAGACCTGTTGTGTAGAGCCTGAATTATTTCATCATTAAAGTAAATGTTCAGGCGACATCATGAAACGCTCCTGATAGCTCCAGCCTTTCTATTTTCTCCTCTGGTTTATTTCTCTGTGTAATGTGATTGTAATTTCACATCGTTTTGTGGTTTGAGGCGATTTGTTTGACAAAAACAAGTTAATGATCTTAATCATTTATTTTATTAACAGAGTGCAATGATTTTTAGTTGCAAACCGATTGTTTCCTTCAACTACAGATGAGAATAATCTACAAAAGATTAACAGCTATTCCATTTATTCCTTATGATTCTCATTCTTCAGACATAAAAGCTTGTTACCTCCACATTATAGATGTTTATCGCACGTTACAATTTAATCAAACAATAACGTGTTAATAATGTAATCAGAAATATATGATGTTATTGTTTTGGAGCATGAAAAGGAGCTGACTGGGTTGGGACTGTGTGCAGGACTGACTGTGTGTCTCCATCCAGTGGCCACTGGTGTTTCTATGTCTTCATTCATTTATATCCACTCCATTAGGTTTCAATGGTCTGTTGGTTTCCCCACAGACTCTTGCACAAAGTCTGCGTCAGCACATTTAAGAGGAAATTGAATTCAATAAAAACACTGAAGGAAGAAAGTTACAGGTTTACAGGGTCCTATAGTCTAAACCTAGTTTGTTTTCAACAGAGCTAAAACCTTCTCATCCTTCTGGCTGTGAAAGTGAAAGTGAAAATCTGAATTGATCAGTCACAGACCAGGTAAACTCTCAGAATCCTCCTCATCCCTCTCAAACACTGAAGTCTGCTTAGCTGGTATATAGAGTTTCAGAGGCCGAACCCTCTGGAGCGCTCAGCGATATGGTTCACAGCTGTGCCCCCCCCACCAAAACAAATAAATAACCCAGATAAATCAGCTCATCCACCTTCACAGCTTTAATAGAGAGCTGTGTTTCTGAATTATTCATCAGTGCATCACCGGAGAGGGAGAGCAGCAGCAGAGAGAGAGAGAGAGAGAGAGGGAGTCTACCCTTTGACACATCTCATTCCCAATGCTTTTAAGTCAAAGTCACCCCCGATAAAGTGATGCATTTAGATGGCTTACCTTCAGCGGAGTGTGGTTATACAAAGACTTAACAGCTCAACCAAACAGAGAGGGAGCATCTGCTGGTGGACGTCCGCCGACATCAGGAGTCCTCAGCTGCTGGGACACAGAGATATCACAAGGGAACCGTTCTGTGTGACTGGTTGTTAGGATTAAAATAATAAGACTGATATTTATAGATTGGTAATTCCGTATGTGTTTCATGAATCAGCAAATCAGACTGTGTGGTCACTTAACTGCCATCAGATCCTTGTAAAGACATCGATTGAACGTGTGGGAAATCTGTTCCCTCACTGGTTAGTCTGAGCAACCAGTTGGCTAAACTGTAAAATGGGAAAAAGTCCATGTTGAATCTGAATGTTCACTTTTATGCCTCAGTTGAAACTGCACTGGGCAGCGGAGGCATAGAGCCATAGAGCCATTTGGGGCATAGGGGCAAAGGGGCATTGGGCCATTGAGCAATCACTCTAGTTTCCTCCTGTGTGTCGTGTTCCCCACAAAACTTGCAGTTTGTCTTTTTATTGCTGGCAAAACATTACATTCGTGTTTTACAGACGTTAGAGCGGGGACCGTACTCTCATCAGACTTTACAGCAAGATAGAAAATATATAAGCTGCAACATTTCTTCAAAGTGAATTGTTTGGTGTTAATAATCAAGTCGAAAATCAACTTGTTTCGTCAAAATATTGAAGTTTTCTTTGACGAGGGGCAACAACCCTGTTAGACATTTATCTTTCTGATGTGATGTATTAACAAATCAATATTAACAATCAGCGTCTATGTGAAAAAAGCCCCTGTCTCTCTCCATTAGATGATGAAGCTGAAGTGAATCGATTGGTGACGTATCGAAGAAAACGTGTAAACGCAGCAATTTAACCTCCTGAAGCAGAATGATAGTGAACATTGTGTCTTTGTTTTGATTCTGGGGCAGACACACAATCTATCATATGTGGAAACTTACTGCACTAGATTGGAGAAAATCAACTACAGTTAATGATGCATAATCTTTCATATATTATTATTATACTATATGTATTATATGAAAATAGTAGGACTGATATTTATGGATGTAATGATCTATGATAGCACATGTTAACATGATAACCCATTTAAAATCAGAGCAGATTTAAGGTTTAATCATAATCAGTGGTAAACTCTAACAATGTTGTACAAATAATGAGTGAAACACTTTTCAACCCCCGCGACTCCTTCATGGTCCAGTGTCTTTTCATCACTTTAGACACATCAGTCCCCAAAACTTCATATTTGATATTTTGGAAGTATTGGATCTGCACTAGACTGTAAAATAAAGGATTTTAGGTATGAGCTTGTTCTGATGAACACTTTGACGGCTCAGTGAGGTTTTATTTCACTGCCTCAGCAGCACGATCAGCAGAGTTAGAAAATATCACTGTTATCTAAAGATTTCTCTTTAATGTACTCATGCGAATATGGAGTTAAACTGAAATTGTTTTCTTCATTTCTTAAATCAACTATCTCCGCAGTAAACCATTGAGCCCAGTCCACATGCCATTGTTGGACACACACACACACACGCACACACACACACACACACACACTCTCTCGCTACAGTGCACCTGTGTTGGTCAACAAAGCCGATAAACTGAGCCATTCCTCTGGAAGTTGTGTATTTGATATTGAGATTGTTTCAGACTCAAGTGAATCAGTCGAGCTCGTCGCTGTCGCTCGTTAATGTTTTAGCTTTCGTGACGAACAGCAGGGTTTCACAAATTGCACCACAACAGAAGGTGGTGACGTTCAAAGTTACACAACGCTGATCAGTGAATGCAAGATACAAATTAGTCAAATTAAAGTAAAAATTATCTCTTCTTTGAAATTGTTATACTTTAAAATAACTCACAAAAGTTGGACAAACAAATAATCAGAACTTTATCCAAGGAAGGGCAGAGAAACAGGAAACCGACCTGTTGTATATGTTATATACACTGTGGAAGGTGCAGAGTGATGTGTGATGAAACGTGTGATATAACTGTGGAGTGGGGGAGCAGGAGAAGTGGGAGCTGAGGGAGGAGAAAGAGAAGATGTGACAGAAAAGAAAAGCAGAGACGAGGCAGAGGAGGAGACGTGGTTCACTGGGGACGAGGCAACACCAGGAAGTTCTTACTGGAAGTGACGAACCTGACAGTGGAAGTGTCACTGTGTGGTCTGGGGAGACAGGTGGTGGTCTGGATGTGTGTCTGTGTGGCCTGCTGGTCTGTTACTGCACATAATACTGTACACAGGCCTCACAGGGGGTTTGTCTCTCCTCCTCGTGTCTGTATTACTGTGGGTTTTATCTTTAAAACATGGGGGACTGGACTCAAGTGAACTCTGGTCTCTTTCCATGTCATGTGGTCCAGGATCTGAATCACATGGTGCATATGAGTGGAAAAACCACCATTGATTTTGATTGTGAGATAATTCAGAGTATAGAAAACTGAAAATTAAGTTGAAGGAAGGAAGGAAGGAAGGAAGGAAGGAAGGAAGGAAGGAAGGAAGGAAGGAAGGAAGGAAGGAAGGAAGGAAGGAAGGAAGGAAGGAAGGAAGGAAGGAAGGAAGGAAGGAAGGGAGGGAGGGAGGGAGGGAGGGAGGTAGGGAAGGACAGAGAGACAGAAAGTGATGATATAGAACTACTGTAGAATTCAGTTTAACCAAGTCACTATGAAATGATGTTTAATAATAACTGAGTTCTAGAAAATCATTGATCTCACAATTCAGACTGAATATCAAGTATGGAGTTAAAAAACCCTGCTGCATATCATGCATTGTAAAGAGACTCACATTTTTTTATTAAGTTTCCCAGCAACAGACTCAGGACTTAAATGTTGTAATATATTTCCTTACCTCCGTTTTTCTCCCTCCATCTTTTCCCAGACGACAAGAACCCCTGTCACCTGGACGTGGCCTTCGGGCCCTGTCGGGGGATGGTGAAGCGCTACTACTTTGAGAGCGCGAGTCAGGAGTGCAAGGATTTCTACTACGGCGGCTGCTTCGGCAACGCCAACAACTTCAGGAGCCTGGCGGAGTGCCAGGGAAGATGTCCCAACCCAGGTGAGGCCGTGGTGACCTTTCTGCAGGAGAGGCTGGCGTGGCAGAGGCTTTGTTAGATTCTCTTTAACCCCTTATTGTCTGAATTAATTTCCAATTATATAAAAATGTGTGATTTTGGCTGTCATACAGATGCTAAATTAAGTGGAGATTGTTAATTTGCAGGCAAATTAGCGACATTAGGCATAATGGGGCATAACCTTAATTTAACAAATTTTCCAGTCTCTAGTATTTAGATTGATGCCGCTTTTGCTTGAAATTGAATAACAACATATGTTTTCTGTACAATCATTGCTGTTCCATCATCAGAGTATTTCAAATACAGCTTAATACGTCAAAATAACTTTGCTGCACAGTCCCAAAGAGCTAGTATGTATTTTCAACTCCAACCACTAGATGGCGTCAGAGTGCTTCCAATACCTTCCTTGGTATGTGTAGTATTTGCACCATCAGGCACTAGTGGGATACAATCGTCACCTCGGCGGCATTATGACCGGAATAGGGTTTGAGGCGAATTCACGACATTCGTCTACAATGGGTTAAAACCCACATTTAAAATCTCCAGGGCTCTTTGTGCTCAGCCAATGTGAACACGCCATAGATGTGTGATAATCTGACGCTTTACCAGAGAAAACACATCAACACCTCAGCCTTATAAGTCATAATTAAAGTCCCATTTTTTACCTTGTCGTTGTAAAGTCTGTAATTTGACCAAACAGAAATAATGACTTTCTTATTGCCTTCCCCCTCGTGGGACCATGCAGCCGAACCGCAGCTGCTGCACAACAAGTGAAAACTCGTTTCAGAGCTGGTGACATCAGCTCAAATTTGCTCCACCTCAGATAATTAGCTTTCTGACGAATTTTAGTTCACAATGAAATCCCACTGCTCCTTGATTTAGCATTTAAATCACGTTGAGGTGAACGGAACAGACTCGATTACAGAAGACGAGGGCAAATTTAGATCGTAGAATCGTCAGAGGAAATAAGGAACAAGTGGCTCGGCTGTGACCGGGTCTGCCAACTGCTCGTGTTGTCGTGAAAATCAACGGGAAAAGGGTTGTGTACTTTTTCTTGTGTTATTTTGAAGCTGGCCTCCAGATAGATGACTGTGTCCGGTTTCATTAGAGGATCATATCTGTTTTCAGAGCAACACCCTCTCTATCCTGATGCTAATGAAATGAAACTCACTTTAATTATGACCGGCACCTAATGAGATTTGCTCTAAATATAGAAGACGTAAAAAACCATAGGCTCACAAACTCGTTCATGTGGAGACACTTTCTCTAATGTGGGTTTTTTATTTATCTAATTCCCTTTATGTGTCCACATAGTAAAACCCACCGAGGCCCCAGAGGTCCACTCACACTCTGCTGGAAGATTAGATGTTGTCCAGCCGACTGAGGTTCCTGGTAAGACTGAATCTACACCTCCCTGTTTGTAGAATATATTATATTAACCCTCTGTATCTTTGTGGAAAATACAGTTGATGGCCCAGTTATCAATACTGGGAAAATGTTTTAGAGGTCAAGGCTGCTGTGACCTCAATAAACCTATTTCTTGCCTTGTTATCCTTGAAAGACCTCCCAGGGAATTTCTTCAAATTTGGTTTAAAAGTTTCATTACATCCTGAACAAACATTAACTTGTAAGTGGAGATGGACTAATCCCAATTTCAAGGGTCAAAGCTCAAGGTCACTGTGACTTGATAAAACCTTTTTTATTTGCCTAATGAACGTGTCAGTTTTAGAACTTGGGCTGAGGGGTCAAAGGTCAAGTTCACAGTTCACAATACATGTTTTTAAGGTCTTACGTCTGCTTTGAGGGATTTTCTTCAGATTTTGGTCCGTGGTCACTTGGACTCAAATATTACCTTATTAGATTGCACTGGTCGAAAGGTCAAAGGTCACACTGACCTGATATAAATCTGAAAAGAAACATATATATATTTACTTTTACATGCACTGCTTGGCAGAGGCATACAGCCACAGGGTAGTGGTTATAGAATACACTTATGTAATATTAAACTCTATTTACAGACTGAACAGAGTTTGCGTCCAAAACACTCCCACACCTCAGACGATTCTGCATCTTGCTGCAGCTTGTTCTCCGGGCTTTGAGCCAGGGCAGCCATCGGTTGCATGCGGTGACACGAATGCTTTGTTTCGTCCATTAACAGCTGTGGTTTCTAATCTCAGAAACACACACATGAAGGTTGAGATCAATTGGACGATTTGGTTGTTGAGAAAATGGAAGACTTTTCTGTGTTATTGTCCATTTAGGTTGAATTCTATAGAGCAAGAAAGTTCAGATTTCTGTGTCGAGAAAGTAAAATTTAAAAGGTGTCAGAAAAATGAACACTCAGCAAAGTACAGATGCTTGAAAACATTTATTTAGTATAGCAAAAAAGTATTTATACTCTTTCTTCTCCTGTTTATAATGAGAGGAGTGATTTCTTGATGTACGTGTTGTGTCTTCTTTTCTCAGAGGAATTGGCTCTGATTCAACCTCAGGTGCAACTGAATGGCTCCTATCAGGATACATCAGGTAAGAAAGTGTGACTGTTATGGTTTGATGCTCAGAATGAAGATGGTTATACAGTCAATGAAAAGACATGAGTAATAATACACACTTGGGTTGGTTCAGCCTCCGGTGAACATCATGCACATCAGTCAGAGACACATAGGCATCGAACACACGTATTGTGTAGTTACCCCCTGATGAAGCACCAAACCAGAAGCAGAACATGTGTGTTTGGGGCAGTTCTCCTGATGCGTAGGATTCATCAACTCAATCATCTTGTCCTCAGATCATCAAACAGTCTGTGCTGACTTGTTAAAATGCTCAAACCTCACAATAAGCAAATCCACCTCATCTATTAATCCCCCTGTGTGCTGCCAGTAACTTCGGTGTCAGTGATGCAAGATGGTAGACATCTGGCAAAACAGCTTTGTTGGTGAAAAGCAACGGGCAGAACCAAAGAGCATCAGTGTCTCCTTCCCACAGGCCATTCACTGCATATCCTCACTCTCTAATTAGTGTGTGTGAGCAGGGAGGGAGCGTACTGTCATGTTGTGGTTGTGTTGTTATCAGGAACGATTCAGGATGAGTTAACCTCAGTAGATCTGTCTCCTCACCATCCTGTTGCTGTGGTGCATATCTTTAATGAGATCTTCATTATATTCTTAAGTTTCTCTCAGAAATAACACCAGGATTAAAAATTCCTCAAAAAAAGTCCTCAGACCAACAATGAGTTATTCAGACCATTTATTATACAACTTTAGAATAACTTTTGTTTTATATAAGTCACTAGTAAATATCAGGTTATGTTTGTTAGCACTTTTCTGATTTTGGTGATTGAAAGGTCTTGTCCACTGAGCAGATGTCACCATGGACTCTTAACATAGACTGACATCTTGTGGTTAAATGATGAACGTCACTTTTAAACAGAGTTTAAACCGTTAAAACGTTAACTACATGTTTTGAAATTGGCTAACATACAGGATGATATATTTCATTATGGATCCAGACTAAACAGGAACAATGGAAATAAAATAAGCTGCAGCCTTGGTTCTAAACATGTTGTGGTTCTCATTGTTTCCAGAGGGGAAGCACAAGGGGGTGTGCGTCAGTGCAGAGGACAGGGGGACATGCGACGGTGCCGAGAAGAGATTCTTCTTCAACTCCAAGACCAAGAGATGCCAGATGTTCCAATACAGTGGATGTGGAGGAAACGGGAACAACTTCACGTCCCGGAAGCACTGTATCAGAAAGTGCATCAGATCTGGTAAGACTACTTCAGGAGATTGATTTGCAAATGCACCTTTTCCATTTTAGAGAAGAAAATTTATTTTGTCCAGTCTCTAACTTTCAATGAGGGAATCATCTACTTACTAATTCACAAATTGTCCGAGTTTATATGGACCGCATACTTCCTGGCAGCACAATCCTAAAATCACTTCCTATTTGACAATTTGTTTAAAAAGAAAAAGCACAACGTTAGTTTTGTTACTGTAATGCCCTTTATCATGCTGATTTAAAAGCTTTTATTTTGTAGTGACATTTTCAAACAATATATTTCCGCTGCTCTGCTCTGCTGCAGGTCACGGGAAGATGATCCGGATAAAGAAGAAAAACCTCGACAGCATCGTTCATCGCTCGGTCTGAACACTGCCTCAGATCCTGCACTACTGAGAAGTCACCTGTATTTATGTCCATATTTGTATTTCTAGCTTTACTCCTGCAGGTGTTTCACAGTGCAACTGGCAGACCAACCTCTTGTGCACCTGATTTAACTTTGTAGGGATTGAATCATTAATGGTTTCCATATCTCAGTGACAAAAAACGTACGTTTGGCTGATTTAATAATTCAGCTCTTTACACTGATGTTATGCATATCAGCTCTTTTGCGTGTGAATGTTATGTTTTTAATCAAACAGTTTCAGAACTGTGTTACCAACGTACTGATATAAACCGTTTCACTGAGACTTTTGAGAAAAACGCCAAAGTTACTCTATGATTTTTTGTTCTGTGACTGTGCACACACAGAAACTGATGCTTTTCTACGGTGTCTTTTCGGTGAAGCTTCACTATTGGTTATCAATGTGAGGAGCAGCATTAGCAGATTAAAGCAGCGGACAATCCCTGTTCCAGGATCAGTGACAACAGAACCAAACACATTCATCACGAGGATCATGTCCTCACGGCTGTAAATCAATGTGAACAAGGTAGCGACAGCTTTACTCTTGTCAGATAAGGCTTAATTATACATGAACTTTATGTTTTTTTATCTCCTTTTAAATCGGTATAAAGCAGATTTATAAATCAATATATATTGTATAGCTGGTGTTGCTGCTCTTTGTTGTTGTTCTTGAGTTGAAACAGAGGGGGGCAGTGTTGGGTAAGGTAAGTTTATAGTTTATGGCTGTAAAAAACTGGAGAGTCAGATTTCATCAAATAAATTTACACTATATTCCACCTTTCTCTCTTTGACTTTTTATTATCTTTTTTTGTCAGTCTGTTTTGTATTATTGCAAAGTACAAGTTAAACAACTAGTATAATATAGAATCAAAATACCCCAACTTATTAGCACACATGCCAATCTTCCACAGCACTTTTTAATTATCATGAAACTTTATTGGGATCTGTACTAAATTTTAAACACTCTCCATGATCCATGAATTAATCTCTGAGGAACAAACTAATACAAAATAAACACAACCCGAATGTGGAGTCTGTTAAATTCACCAGTGTTGATCTGTACGTGCTGTGCTGAGCGTACCTGAGTCATACCTTGTTATTTCTGAGGGGGATTTAAGAGATTTAGTAAAGTCAGAGGGGGGGGGGGATTCTGCAATAACACACTTAGTCCTCACAGATAGATTTGGACTTAAAGTTTTGACCTGTGAATAAAAAAGAGCAGGATATCCCCAACAGAATTTGCATGGTAGAGAAAAAGTTTTGCAGTAGCAATTAAATCTTGACTTATTTTTACATTAACGATTGATCAAATGACTACATGTAATCTGACAGGAGTTTAAAGTGACAGACTCTCTCATCATAAACCTGTTGTGCTCCACCTGCCCGACACTAAACATCATCACTATCACATCACCTTATAAGGGCTTACGTTATTATTGTTTTACACTGCATCAGTGACCTAACATGAAAAGGAAAGAAATCAGCTTTAAAAGGTTCAGTGTGTAAGATTTAGGGAGATAAATAAATAATAATAAATTGAATTCAAAAGGGATATAGTCACTTGTAATTATCTCAATTGTACAAATTGTGGTTTTCTATACCTCAGAATGGGCCCTTTAAATTTAAATACTTGATATGTACTTCATGAGCAGGTCGCATCTACTGCAAGTGTCGAGTGATTTTCAACATTTTAATATATTTCTCATGAAACAATGCCATCTGCATGGAAAGAAGAAATCTGTACTAATATCTCTGAACAGGGGGAGGTTGGTGCGGATGTGGATAATTATCTGGACGTATCTGATCTCAATTTATATAACAATATGCTGTATGGTGATACAGTGGCCAATCAGCCTTGGCGGAGGAATAGAACCCAGAGAAAAGTTACAGGATTTTAAAGTTAATATAAAATACTGAGTCCATTTGATTGAATTTGGTGGAAGGGTGGAGCATGGAGAAAGAACCCATCACCTTTAGGATCACATTAGGGGCCATATCCAGACATTACTCATAAAAATTCAAGAGATTTTTGGGACATTTTTCTCAACACACATCAATAACAAATCTGGCATATTCAGAGGACTGGTTTCTATGTGTAGAATCTAGTGTGTGTTGATGGAATGTAATGGGATTGTTGGCCCTTGGCACTGGTTTTACTGGTGCAGGATTACGCACAAAACGACTGAGCCACGTTTTATTGTAGCTTACTGGGAGAGGCGTTGGCCAAAGGAAGAACTGATTCACTTCTGGATTGGATTCGACTCAATTCAGTTTTGAATCCACATTCTTATACATTTGGAGAATTTCTCAATGCATGAAACAAGGAATTAGGAACTGTACACAACTCCAGATCCACATGTGTCTTCTGTAGTGCCAATGAGCAAAGAAAGAAGGCTGACTTCCCCCCCACCCCTCTGCGTGGAGCCCAACCTGCAACCTGAAGCGTGTGGGAGTGGAGGGCGCTCAGCTGTGGGCTCCGGTGTGATGTAACAGGAAGTAGTGGGTTGCGTTCCAACGTCAAGCTGACAGCCCGAGAGCTGCTGCGCTCACTGGAGCCGGAGAGCCGCCGTGTGTGGAGCAGGACCAGGAGGAGGAGGACTCACTGCGGGGATTCGAGCTCCTGCGCTGCGGTTGGATTTTTGTTTTATACCCCGTTGGCAGGACGCGCTGAAAACCCACTACCACCGTGAGTTTGTGTGCGATGCGTGAGTGTGTTGATCCTGCAAAGAACTGTAGCACAGATTATCAGTGTGGAGTTGACAGTGCGTGTTTTAATCCAGGTCAATTCAAACCCGTGTGTCTGCTCCGGATCGTGTCCTCGATCCATTAGAGACACCGGGACACGAGCATCCACAGCCGGCTCCACTTAATCTGCATTGTCCTTCTGTCAGGAGCCGGATGTGGACGTGCAGCCCAGATGGACCCGGTTGTCCATAACGGTGCACGATCAGATAGAGCCAGTGTATCCTGAGATAAGGGCTCACCTCTCTCCGTTGCATGGAGGGGGTTTGATCACGATGTACTGATCGGGGGGATTCGAGCTGAACGGTTCATGGAAATGCGCAAAAGACCCTTTAAAAAAAAAAAAAAAACGGGAATAGAACTCTGCAGGATCTCTATCGATCATAAACATCAGAGGGTTTTTTAATGTTTCTAACGCCTGCATGGCTGACTCATCCGGGGTGGACTCTATGGTGCATCCACTTTACCACCCATCCACCCATTCTATAGATTCTATAGATTCAACAACAATAATTACAGTGAGGGAGCGTATGGAGGGTGAAACGTGCCCCGGCTCTTCCCACTGATTGGGTTGGGGATCAGCGGTGGCCGAGGCTCTGATGAGAGCCCTGCTCACTGGCTGCTGAACCATCTGCATGGTTACATAATGGGCCGATTTTTGGACAAGCTGGAAGTTTGTGGGCTGGACGGTTACAGAGACAGGGACGAGGGTACTGAGTGATGGTGATGTGTAGGAGGAGGAGGATTTGATGACGCTGGTTACAGCTGGATGTATAAACCTGGCCGAGGAAAGACGCGCCTGGCGTCATTATGAAGGTGATGACAGAGCCCCGGCCAAAGCATCCTGGTTATTCACACATCAGAGCTTCTGCACATGAAAGAAAACTTCCTGTCAATTTGATACGGTTCGGCTGAAGCTATATAACTACTGCAGATATCTCCTGGGTGTTGTAGTTTGCACACATAGGCTGTTGTATTTATTAGTTACTGTTTAATACAGAACTTTCATATTGGTGAACTCTAGCATCAACAGGTTTTCAGTGATATTTAGCGATAGACCTTTAAAGGACCACTGTGTAACATTCAGGAGATCTATTGAAGAAATGGAACACAATATTCTTAAGCGTGTTTAGAAAAATCTGCTGAATTTATGTCACCTTTTGCAGCGTTCACTTACTCAGGCGAGTGTGGGCGCAGGATCATTTGTGTTTACTTATGGTCCCCACGCAAGCAACCCATGTTCAGGGCACAGCTACACATGTGTGAATAACCAAAGAAATGTGTGTCTATTTTCGTCTTTAGATTGACTTTGTATGAACATTTATCACAAAAAATCTTCTCACACATGCCTGGAAAGGGAGGGGTGAAGGAAGGGGTATTCACTTGCTTGCAATCTGCAAGTTCACCACTAGACGTCACTAAATCCTACACACTAGTCCTTTAAACTTTAACCCAAAGATTTAAAATGTCCTCCCGCACGATATAAAAAAAACTACACACAGTAGTTTAAAGTTATGGAAACTAAAATTGTCTGGTTAGGGAAAAGTTGTGGACATAGTTAATTGAAAAACAATAATTGTTTGACCTTTCAGGATATTAACTGCTGCTTGTTGAACCAAAGTTTGGTGACGTGAATCATTAAGACTGAGCTGATTGAATCAAATATCTTCGGAAGTGTTCAAGAGTTGTTTGAGACCATTTCTCTCAACAATCTGAAATGGCGCCATGTCTTTTGCTATGCTACTTATATATTTCCTGTCATCTGTTGCTTTTCTTGACAACAACTTGTTTTCTTTGCAGAATAATTCTGCCAAAGTCTGCTCAGCATGTTAAGTTGTGCTAGTACCTCGGCAGGTTTAGGTCGGTCGTGGACAGTGGACACGTGTCCCCTGAGTCTTTTCATACTCTAAATGTTCTCTAGGGATTTGTGATGTGTGAGTGAATGAATGTAGAATTAAAATGTAACTTCATATAATATGAACCTTCTGTTGCAGTTTTTCATTCATTTTAAAACTTTATTCATGCATTTATAGGCCGCTTAACTATCTTTTCTACAGGTGTAATGACC
This sequence comes from Pleuronectes platessa, assembly GCF_947347685.1. NCBI lineage: Eukaryota > Metazoa > Chordata > Actinopteri > Pleuronectiformes > Pleuronectidae > Pleuronectes > Pleuronectes platessa. The sequence continues at coordinate 22,176,182 of NC_070639.1, read as the reverse complement.
ATGTTCCGTCTGTTGTCCACTCTCAGGGTGCATGTGCAGTAGTCTGTCCCATAGGCTGCACGATAAAGGGACTGTCAGGGTTTGTTTTTTGCTAATTGAGTATCTGACATTATATGAGACGATACATATCGCACACCCCTGCTGTTACCACACAGTAATCCTGGTAAAACTGGGTCTGGACCTCACTGTGGATGCATGTCGCCTCTCAGGACACTTTGGACAGTGAACGTGTCGAAGCTGCCAGTTGGCAGCACCGTCACACGGCTCTGTGAGGCCCTTTTTGCTCTGACAACATCCAATTGCCAGGGCCTACACTAAATACATGATCTGATTGGACGGTGGGAATGTCGTGCAAGTCACCACTTTCAACCTCCATGCTGAGTGTTTACTGCCTGGATCTAGAAAACAGCTATTAAATGTGGCGCAGACAAAGGTTGTGGCTGCATAGCTTCCAAAGCCCTGGATATCTCCATGGTATGATAAGTCTGGTCCCAGTGGAATAGCACTTACAGGCCTGTGCCAGTGGGATCTCCTTCACGCTGTTGGTGGTACGATCATACAGGAGCTCTGCTGTGCACTAGCATTGAGTGTAGGGTCAAGGGATGATTTCATTTCTACCTGCTCCATGCAGGGGTTATATGTGAGTTAATCCAGTGCTATTGTGTTGGACCTCCTTGCTACAAACAATGCTGCTATCCTCCACTGACTGATACAAAGACCACCACACTCAGTCCCAGGAGTGATGATGATGCTCATGGAACTTAACCCCAATAAATCATCCAGGCGCTCTGGGCTCCTGCACCCTGCAGCTCATGGGCTGCTGTGTTCCCTCTCTCTCACATTTATTCACCGAGGGATGTGACCTCCATTTGAATCAAATCAGTAACACACGTATACATGTGTTTTTTTTTACCTCAGCCTGAAGTTATTATATTACACAAAAGCTCAATGATGATATGCACCGGTCCTGAAGCACTCCCCTCCGGCTCTGGATTCAGTTTCCTGTGTGTGTGTGTGAATTCTCCTCAGGTCATTTTTTCCGCTCATTCATTATGAAGGGTCATTTTCTTTTTTCCTATCCAGTTTTTTTTTATTTCAGCACACAAGGTCCCCGACGGCACCGTTCATGGGTTCATATCTGCAGATGCAGCAGCTGAGGAGCTTTGCAGAGAAGCTTTGCAGAGTTTGGCAGTGAGAGCTGTGGAGCTTTGTGGAGGATAGAGGACAGTGGAAAGAGGCTGTGCGGTTTCTAAGCTAAACAAATTGTCATGGTCCCTTAGGGAGTTTGTGTGTCTGCTCGTCTTCCAAAGGTGAACCTGCCGCACTGTATAATCTATACTCATGAAGCAGTGATGAACCAACACCCTTTTGCAGTTCAAGGTCATACAGACAAATAACACCAAACGACCCTATTCTATTCTTGGATTTTACAGAACAGGGTGTTAATGAATAATTTGTTAAAGTAAGCGCAGAGATTTTCTGGTTTTTGAAGAACTCTCTGCTGCTATGAGCAAATGTCTGCGGCAGCCATTGCTGTTGGATCTCCAATTAGCCAACTTACTCTACTGTGAAGATGGGACTGTTATTATTGTCAAACTCGGGCGGCCGGAAGCCCTGCCAAAAACCCTCTCCATGCTAGTGCAGTTAATTGGTTTGCAAAGTTGATAAAAGTCCCAAATGCTTGGTTCCCCTTTAGAAATAACAAATTGTTAATTGTACATTTTCTTTATCGTGATCATTATCACAGTTCCTCGCGTGACCTGCATGAATACCTCAGTTTGGACCGGCTGGATGGTTTTTGATAATCTTTATTAGACCTGTCTCTTCAAGCAGAAAGTTGTATTTATCTAGTTGATGAATGACATTGGGACACGCAATATCTTGCTTGTCTGTTTAAATCATAGACTTCATAGAGATGGACGGCTTGTCACGACAGCCACCAGGGCAGAAACTCTTCCTCTTCTATGTTAACAGATGGGAGAGAGACCAAGCTTAAAATCTCAAAGACACGTCACATGTGCAAGATGGCAGCCGTCACAAGTGGCTTCATTCTGGATAGTTAGAGGAGGTGAAAAAACATTTCCCATCTTTATATACAGTCTATGGTTTTAATTAATATTTAATCATTCTATTAATTGTTATGTAGCACATGTGATGAGGGAAACAAGGGACTAAATTAACTTTAAAGTCCATGTGTTTGTAGCTACAGCATAAATCTGCTCTTTGAATCACATGTTCTGTGATTTTTCCCGTAAAAGTGAAAATCGTGTTACTCTAATAGATTTGACTGTTTTCACATCTCAATAACCCCACTGTTCTTTTGAAGCCTTTGTTTGTGCCCATTCATCAAGTCACAAGCCGTTTCATAGTCTGAGCTTCATGTAATCTACTGCCGACGTGCTATGTGTTGTACGGCTGCTATTTGGGCATCAAGCATGAATGCATTTATTTATCGGCCAAACAAAACTAAATTAATCAGAAATGATTTAGCTTTTGTCCAAACGTCTTGAATCTACTTACTCCACCTTCTCAAACGTGAGTTCACTGTGTCGTGTCTGACGGTAAATTGATCTTTCAGGTTTGATCTGTCTGGAGTGTTAGTTTTACAAAACCAAATAATCCTATCCTGTGTTGGCTGGTGTGATTAAATGCTACCAATTAAAAAACCCTAATCCTTCAGACATTTGGACTCTCATTTCATAGTAGCTCACACATGTAGGCTGTTAAATGATTCTGTTACACAAACCCGCGGCATTCAGAGCAACTTGAGCCGGGGCGGTCGTGACGTGAGTCGCTCCCTTGGAGGTCAAGTCGAGGGCCCACAGCGAGGATTTTCCTCCTTGGCTTCCTTTGGGCCGCCTCTAAAACAGCTGTGAATTTGACCGAGCTCCAGGGTTATTTCTGTCGTGGCGATACCATCGGGGAACCACACACACACACACACACACACACACCAGACCTGGAAGACCCAGTGGTCCCTGCTGATAAAACCAAAATGATGGCCTATTAAAAAATGAGACTGTGAGAAAATAGTTTTCAAATCCCTATTTTTAGTCCTTTTCTATTTCTTGATTTTAGTATCACTTTGCCACCAGAGGAATAAAGATATAGCGCTCCTCCATGTTATTCTGTCTGATTAGTGTCAGTATAATTGTGTCATGTCGTAATCATGTCCTATACAATGAGTGAAATATGTCATTTTGGTAAGATAGATAGATTTAAGATGGACAGAATGACAGTGAACACAGCGATGATTAGTGATCGGTGCACAGAGAGCCTGCAGGCAGATGACAGTGCAAATTTCCCCCTTTATACTGTTTCTAACTCCAAATAACATCAGAGCATGAACATGTAAACACCCATTTAAACTCCTTGGGCAGGTTTGTTGTGATAACCCCCCCCCCCACACACACACTCAGGCAGCGTGCCAGTTTAATGTTCTATTAATCGCTGCAACAAACACAACCGTGAAAGTCAAATCTGTGAAAATGCTAACAACAGTCGCAACAGTCAGTTGTGATGCAGAAAACATCCGACAGAAACGGGGAGGGGAGAGAGAGCCGGTCTAAGAAAGCTTAAGCTATTGTGTAAAAGCTCTCAGCCTGTCGGTTGCACTGAAAGCACTCGACAAAGGGAATCTAGTGACCTGTGAACATGCGGCTCCGTGTAGTGGAATGAATCGGTGGAATTAGCCGCTGTTTCCCAGCAGACTGAACTGTACGCCTCAGGTTCAGCAGCCAGCACATGCTCAGCAGGTTGGACTATTTTCCACGCAGCCTGGAAACCCCGCAGCTACATCAAAACATTTACATTAACACCAACAAGGAGAATTAGTAGCAGCCACGCAGGGGCAGATCTATGCCTGGTTTATTTTTAACTGGGGTATTTTTATCCGGGTATTCGTGCTATGCTTTCCCCTTTGCGTAGACTGGGGGGCCTCTGGAATGGGATCGTTTTGCACGGCCAATCCTCTGGATCTGAGGGCCGGCCATTCTGTTGGTCATGTTTATTTGTCATGTCTTTAGGATGCTATGTCACAATGGGAAGTTGTGATGGTATCTACTCAACCAGCTAATGGCCAGCGTGTTGTCCAAAAGCTGTATTTGGATTAGGATTTTATGAATTGCTATTGTTGCTATTGTTAGCTTAGCCTGGTGCTAAGACTGGAAACGGGGTGAAAGTTCAAGCCTGCCTCTGTCTAAATGTAAAGTGATACAAGCTGTCAAGGGGAACCTCTTAGCCCTGAGACCTGGAGTTAACACCGGTCCTGAGAGACCAGGTCCCAAGTGGACAGCTCTTTGTCCGTCTGCTCCCACCTGGTTCTAAAATACATCCTCAATGTGTCTCCTGGGGACCACTTGTGATCGGATCTTATTCCCCGCTCTCTACATGCAAATACACACGTGTGTTATTTCTATTTGTGAAGACAGAATGAGGCAGATTCCATATCAGTGTACAGATGTGTGTGTCGTCAATGTGTGTCTGTTGGAGTGAGCGAGAGATAAAGAGAGCAGGGCCAGGAGGGGCTTCATAAATCAATGCAGTGCACAGAGATCCACTACACACTACACTATACACAATTTTAGCCACTTGAAAAACCATCATGTGGTGGTGTGTTAATGTTGTGGCAGGGAGGACACATAAATCAACATAGTGGGAATACTTCAGCGGAGTAAGCGGTCCTTCATATGTGGCTCAGGATTCAGGATTCAGGAAAAGAAAGAGGCCACATGCTTCTCAGACCACTTCCAACTGGTGGCCGGGTAACAGGATCTCAAAATGCTTACTCACGGTTCACACCTTAATTGAGAGGTGACCATTCATGATCGGATGTCTCAGGCCCGATTGGTAACCGGGCCTCAGCGCTCGCTTGGACCGGGTGTTAACATCTGTAAAGTGCACCTGGCGCCAGGATGAGTCTGGAGTGACCATCTGAGATCAGGTTGAGCTTCCCTGATCTACCTGAAAAATATAACACCAGATAACGAAAAAAATGCTTCAGGCTTTTGTTCTGAAACTGTGAATTTAATAGAACCCCATGAGAGGTGTGAACTGGTTTGTTTGGTTCTGCAGACGACTCGTGCACAGACGAATGACTTGGATCCACTGGTGTTTAATCAGGAATCGTCAGAAGATTAATGTAATGCAGTCAAAAGTGAAATATTTCACCCTTAAATCTTGTAAAGAAGAAGAATCCAGAGTATTACACAGAAATCAATATACTCAGTTGCATTCCACTGTTTCTCCATGCTAAGCTAAGCTAACTGGCTCTTGGCTCCAGGTGTCAATCCTCTCATTTACTTGGAGCAAGTGAATGATCAAATCCCCCTGAATCTTAAACTGTGGGAGAACTGTGATTTTGGTTTACTAGAGAGAATGGAGGAAGATAAAAAGATGTGGTCTGCCCATTCCTCAGCTCTACTCATGAAGCCCCGGTGCTCAGGACAGAGTTTTTATGATGTCCAGCAGCTGTCGTGACACGATAACATCTCTTTATCTGAGAGCTGTGTCCGCTGCCTCTCTTTGATAACGCTGCTGTGTTGGGCCGGTTGTCACACTCGTACCCCTGGTGACATTAGAAGAGCTCTGGACTGTTGTTTTGTGACTCACGCAGCGAGGGAGGAGTTCTGACCCTGAACATCTGACATCGTTAGGACTTCAGCTGTTTCGTGGTGTTTTGAAAAAAGCCATCACATGCTCCACTGTGACTCACCTGCATGTCACTGGTTTTTATAATGGTTGGTTAAAATTCCAGTTTTTATAGATTGTGTGTTCTAATAAGGATGAGAACCGGTCCTATAGAAACCCTGTGGTCAACTGGTTCTCTATTTAAAGCACTCACTTCCATTACATTGAACACTTTTAGAACGGCTCTGGTTCTGGGAGTAAATGTCATCACGAGAGCAGAACAAAATTCAGATTCATTGAAAACTGTTATTAACACAAAGTGATAATATGTCAGTGTTGTGTCTTCAGCTTGTTTCACTGCCCACAAGTGGCCAACCAACATTAAGGTTAAGTTAAAGCCACAGGACAACCCCACTGCTCCAGAGGTGCACAACGATACCGTAGATGTCCAAGCCAAAATCTAAACTCAGTAAAGAATTCATAGCCCAACCTTTTCCCAGACAGACTGTTGACATTCGATGATCCTTCCAAAGCCCAGATGGAAACCCCTTAATAATTTTACCTAGAAAACTGATCCCGGTATTATCACGGTTATTTAAAGACTGTCGGTCTGGGCACTGGTTAAAAGTAAAGCTTATAGCAATGGTCGGCCTTTGAACGGACAAGAACTCCGCTTGACACATTTACATTCATCATCCATCCCTCTGAATGATCACTGGACGCAGATCGTGTGCGACAGTCTTTCAGTTTTCATAATTCCTGAGGCTACTTGACTGCATCATCCGTCCTTTGACCATTTAGCCTCACGGGTTTGAGTGACCACAGGGACGGGCTGTATGTTTAGCATCTGCCATCATTTGTTGTACCAACATTAAGCACCAGTATGAGCCTCTTCTTTCATTAGAGCTAGAGCGTGGTCCCTGTTTCTTCTTCTCAGCTCTATAGCTCTAAGTAGAACCACGTGCTAGCCCTGGGAATGTTGGCTGGATGGCAACGAAGGAGTAAATGCATTGACACGAATAGTTGGACATCTGGGTTCTGGTACGCAGCAAGACCTCTGGAGCCCCGCCCCCTCCCCCCCCCCCCCACCACCACCACCCCTCCCCCGGTGCCATGTCAATGCAGAGAACATTGTGTGCGTCTGCTGGGGCGGCTGGGTTGGAGAGAGAGAGCTGAGGAGGTTCTCCTTCCTATCATCTGTGTGGGATTGTTATTGTTTCCCCTGACATCTGGAGAAGCCCCTGGCAGCTTGGAGGCTCGTATGAGGCCTGTGCTCATGTCCCGGGCTCAGTTCACATAAGTGACTGAGCTGATAAAGTCTTTATTCAGACAGTTTATTAAACCGCACTCAGATCTGCCTCAATATTAAAGCCACTCACTAGTATCAGTGTTGTCTCGATCGATCCATCTCCTGGGTCATGACCCACATCTCTACATACAGTATGAGATTTTATTTAAATCAGGACCAGGACCAAATTGTGCAGATTTCTACATGTCCCCAAAACATAACTCATTTTCCAGATCCATGAGAAATCTCCCCGAAAATCTTGGAAAACACCCGCAAGAAAATACAGTAGAAATATCATAAGAACGAATGACATGATCAGAATTTGGTTACACATAATTTCCTAGTATTGTTGTGACTGGTGTCAGTGTGGTAACACTGGTCCTTTACTTCCCCCAGCCTGTGGTTTTTAAACATGCTTTCTGTTCCCAGCATTAGGGTGGAAGTGGATTTGAATCACAAGCACTTAGAGATCCATAGAGTAGGATGTAGTACACTGTATATGGAGAATGTTGGAATGTCAGTGGGAGCATTTATGAATCGTAATACAGCCGGAGGGCGGTTGGACCAGCACGCTCCATCCAGCGGATCCCAGTTTGTTCTTCGATAGAAACACAGTTATGTAACGTCTCTCAGTAGACATACAGTATGGCCAGGCCCGGCCTTGGTTAGACATAATAGGCTTCTCCTGCTCTCTTTGTTAATGTTAGGTGGAGATGACTGGTGAGCCGTGCAGAACTCATAACTGTGTCACTAAGTCAGTGTTGTGAGAGCGTTTAGACACGATCAACAGACCAATAATGGATGAAGGTGAGGCCGAGGGCTGGATTTAAAAAATGCATCTGCCCCGGAGTGCTTTAATGAAAACACACATTCCAACGTCGCTGCAAAACCGAAAGAATACTATATTAAATATTAAAAACAAACATTTTTCTTCATATTTGCAATGGAAAGAAAAAAGCAGTGTCCTCGAGGGGGTTTAATAGCTCGAGTGCACTGCCACAAGTATCACAGGATTATGGGCCATGTATATAAAAAAAATTATATCACCCTTAAAAAAAGCCCAACACGTAAAAGACACAGACGAAGATGTCTTGAAAGTTTGTGGAGATTAAAGCCGACCCTGGTGTCTGTGTTAAGAGAATCACGTGATCTCCGCAGCAGAGTTAATATGTCACTTCCTGTCTCCACCTGCTGCACCCGGCTGCTCCACCTCTCACCTGAATAAAGCTGAGGACTCGATGCTGTTGTGAACGCGTCTGTGTAGAAAACCTGCTGCAGTATTGATCTCCGTATCCGATCAGGCCGACCTCACCCGCAGGTCATGTCTGAGAACGTTTTTTTAGTTCTGCTCAGATAAAACTGTTATTTTCTTATTCCCTGGTAATCTCTTCTTCTCTGGCTTTTTCCAAACAGCAGTTTTTCTACAGTGCCACTGGCAATGTACTGTTTTAAGAGCAGAGAAGAAGTCATAGAGCTTGCCAAGAAATTTGGCAATATTTCCAACTGGCGGTGCTCTTGTTGTGTATTCCTGGAATTTATTTATTTGTGTTCTATTTCAGTTATGAATCACAAACTAGATAATAAAATCAGTTCTTTTGCATAAATTCTCTGTATGTTTTCTTTTTTTCAAAAGGCTTAACCTGAACCAGGATAGCAATATCACAATATCTGTTAAAAAACTTACTAAGTTGTTGTTGTTGTTGTTGTTTTTAATGCCCTGATAGCAGCCACTACTCAAAGTCCAGGTATCAGAACATCTCTCCTCCATGTTACTCTCAGCTGGTCTCGCCCCCCCCCCCCCCCCCCCCCCCCCCCTGTTAAACACTGAGGTGAGGCCGTGGTGCCGGTGGTCCACAGCTGTGCAGGTTCAGTCGACAGGTGTTTTCACTGTGTGTGTTTTCACTGTGTGTGTTTTCACTGTGTGTGTTTCACTGTGTGTGTTTCACTGTGTGTGTGTTTGCTCTGAGAGACGTTACAACACAGAAACCTGGGCGTCATGTTTACATCACCGCTGATCAGAGACGTCTCACTTTGTAAACAGGGAGAGGGGCCAACACTTTCACAGGGAGGAACCCAACATGCACTAATGTGAGCGTGTGCAATGACAAATTACCACAACAAACAACAGAGACGTCTGCGTCACAACAGACGCACACACACTTTATTCTGTCCTCAGGGCAACATAACACAGAACATGGTTGTTGGCGGCTGTATTGAATTTTTTTTGGTATTTAAGTGTGAGTTTAGGAGTAATGGTGACAAAGTGAACCACAGCAGATGAGCACCCCACACTTCATGTATCGATTGTTGTTCTCCTGCACGCAGGGACCTAATCAGCTCTCCTGGTTCCCCCCCCCCCCCTCTCTTGTTAAGTCTGTATCCTGCTGTACAATAAGGTGCTAATGATGTTATGGGCCCTCACCAGCCTAATGAACATCCGAATGCCACAGAATGGAACTGGGAGTGTGGGGCGCCAAACATCCTGTGAGGGGCAAGAGGATGTTTACAGCACACACGTGTCTGTGGGGACACTGGGAGCTGATAAGTACAGGCTGAGCTCTGCCACTGGGGTGAGAACACGGCAGCTGTTATGCACTGGGCTGTTTTTCTAGGTATGTTTCTGTTGGCCCTCGTGCAAAGTGTACGTGACTAAGCCACTTGTGTGGAACACTGAGGTACTACACATAACAGTGGGCCACCCACAGAGAGCATGGTCCTTGGTTGGATTCAATTAGAACCAAACAGATCGATAATCAAGTGCCCTGCATCTGTGGTAGGATTGTTCTCCTGGCTTCAACCTGCAAGAACATTCTCATGGATCGTGATGTATCAGGATTTTCATGATTTTTTGTTTGTTGTTGTCTTTATCTGTTTGGTTTCACATTGCTGTGGAAGTATGTCAAACTGTGTCCTGGTAGGAGAAGCAGATAAGGACATTGTGCTGTGATCTGTAGTTTCGACAGAATCAAGCTGTAAAAGCAAGAAGCAAGAACTTAAATGCAAATCTGTTTTTGACGTGATATGAAACCTAGTTATTTGACTTCTGTAGAACATATTATTCAGCCTCTTGGAATAGAAGACAAGTCGTCTTCCCACAGATTTCCTCTGGAGCTGCCAGGGAAAGGTCAGCAGAGCAACACACGGTCTTGATGTATAGAGGCGTGAATTCCAGGGAAGCTGCAAACAGTTAAAACAACACATCGTTTTTCTTAATGGTTGCACACTTTAGAACTGTCTCTTTTTCTCTTTGTGTTTAAAGAAGTAAGTTACAAATCTAACTTCTGCTGTGGAACATCTGGAGAAATGTGAATTCTGAGTTGGCAATCCGATGAAGCATGACTGTAGATGAAAAAACAAACATTGAATTTGATCCAAAGTCAATGAAAACAGCTTAAGTTAATTCTTGGAAGTCGGAAAATGGTGAAATAGGGGCCAATGGTCTTTGCACGAAGGTTTTCATATTTTCCGTCCAGAATTTTCTCATGTTTGATAATAAAAATGATCTCCTGTTGTGTCAGTGATGTTTTCACATCCGACTTACTCATCAACAGATTTGATTTGGTGCATTTTCCAAGTCTGTCCAATGTGTTAGTTTGAGCTGTGAGGATTAAATGGATCACAGAAGTTTGTTGTCTTGTTTTTAATAAGCGGTTTTAACGCTGGTAACAAATCAAACATGGACCAACTTTCTGAAACAGAAACAGGATCATTCCGCGGCCCCTTGATCAAAAGATGAAACTGCACTCCTCCCTGAAGGCCTCCCAGGATTACATGGACTCAAAGGTTTACTTCTTATTTCAAGTTTCTAGATTTGTTTTTCCTACTTCCAAAAAATACAGACTTGGTGAGCAGAGACCTTGAGGCTGGTTTTATGCTTCCTGCATCTTTTAGTCTTCTTAATGTGCCTCTACCGCAAGAGGGGTCATGTGAAGAGGTACATTGCTCTAACGACACAAACACAATCAATTATGTAATAATTCCTGGAGGAGCCAGGCTATAGATACATTATCGTGTGTGCAGATCTTCCGGGTATATATGGAACATGTCCGTATCTGCGGACACAAAGTGGATTATAAAGTAATAAGAGCAACTGTGCTTCCGTGGTCACCGCAGCTGCACACGTCTGTAAGAGTCTAATTGAGCCCTAAGTACGGTTCATGTTAGCCTTGGACGTCCCACTGCTTCCTGCACTGGAGCCAAAGGTTGTGGGTTATAAATTAGTTACATTCTGCATGAGAGAAGAAGTCAGCGTTGGAATCGGACACACAATTAAAACCTGTGTTAAACAACCTTCCTCTCTTTTTTAATGGAACTCATTGCCACGGACTCTGTCATTGGAAACGAGGCCATGCTCCTCTCTATTGGCTGTGCAGCATCAAACCCAATCACTATTAAGCTGCTGTGTTGTTCAATAACATCAATGCTCAACACGTACGGTCCCCTTTTAACATAACATATTTAGGGCAGAAATGAACAGAATGTCATGCTGGAAATTCCCCCCATGACAAATGGATTCCATCGAGAGGAGAGGCTCAGGTTCACTTCCTCTCTACCGCCGTTAAAAAGGAAATTATTCTGTGGGACCACGAACTTTAAATAAGGAACAGGGAAAGAAAAGGGGGATGAGAAACAAATCTGCATTCACGTAGTTTATATGCAACATTCATGCAGCTATAGGGAAAACATTCTTTAACGTCTGTTGTGTTTGTGTGTGTTTGTGTGTGTGTGTGTGTGTGTGTGTCCATCTGACAAGTTGTATCCCCTGTATCAGTCGGCTAATGTATGAAACTCAGCTCTTGCCAGGAAACAGCTGGGGGACTTGGCAAACTAGAGCACTGTGTGTGTCTGTATGTGTGTGTGTGTGTGTGTCTGTGTGGGTGTGAGTGTGTGTGTTGCAGGGTTTTTTGCATTTGCCGAGCAGCTGATTCTTCCCTGGCTGTTTCTAGTTTACATGTCACTATAATGTTTTACAGTCCTTCTTTCAGTATGCCCCCCCCTCCCCCAGTGTAATGCAGTTTAACTTGAAACAGACCCAGAGGTACCGGGTCAGTCCCTCTGGTGACAGAGCAGCAGGGAAGAGTTGTGGGAATCAAAGGCTCTAAATCCCCCAGTGAGGGGCTGACTGATGCCCCCCCCCCCCCACCCCCCCCCCCCCCCCCTCCTTATTGCCTCCTCCTTATTTAGTGGCTCATTCATTTCCCAGCAACATGGAAGCTGAGCGAAGCTGCTTGACTTCATACGAGACGATTCATAAGGTCTGATTGGAAACAAGAGTATACGGACATGTTCTGGACCGGTGCAGGTTTCTACAAGCAGCTGAGGTTCTGTTCACGTCAGGAGGATGAGATGGAAGAAAGATTGTCACCACAACATCGTGTTCCCTGATACTGTTCATGGACCTTTTTCAGGATTGAGAGAAAATAGCAACTCGCTGCAAACCAAGTGAATCACCTTTTGACCAGGAGGAAAGCAAAGCCCACCCCCACATAGTGGATGAAACTAGCCACGAGACACTTTTCATGTAAATGTCCTCATTAAGTCGAAGTTATGTATTTTTCAAACTCGGGTTGAGCACATCTCCATATGACGTTCCCTGGGAACCCTTTGATTGACTGCTCTATAAACCTCTATACCTGTTTATTTCTAACATTTTGATTCTGAAGTGTCATGTCTAGGATAAATAAACCTGTTTCCTGCAAACTGTAGTGACAGTAGTCACCTGTTGCAGGAAATAAAAGATCCTGTGATGTTCACGGATAATATGATATTGTAAAATTGTCAGTGGCAGTCTCCACATTCTCCACGAAATGAAGTGGAGCAGATGCGGCGCTCGAGCTCTTTGACGCAGGCTTGAACTCTCTGAAGCCTGAACAGTGGAGCACCCACAGCTCTCTGCAGAGCACAGATTCACCACCTGAGGGATAATGTCTCCACTTGTGTTTTGTCTCATCTGCTGTGTACAGCAGCCGTGACATGAAATCCGTGTGGCCTGCAGCTGTGCCGCAGACAACTCTCCAGGATTCTGCTTGGATGAGACACCATCGTCCCTTTTATAAAATGAAATGTGTCCCGTGGATGTGAGACCATTCTACTGACGGCTGTCCTGTCTGTGGTGCACAGAGCAGCCAGCAGCAGGGAGAGTCTCAGCTGTGCTTACACGACAACAAGGACTTGGTTTGATGAGCGGCCTCTCGTTGGGTTGATTCCAGCCACACATTGTGTCAGCTGTGTGGTTGTTTGAGCCAGAATCCTGACATTGTTGGTATTGACCTCACGTTTAATGATAGCATGCCGAGAGCAGATCAGGTCAGAGTAGATCCATGTGCTGTGGAGACGTAACAAGGACATATTGAAGATGATAAATCACACAGTTTATAATGTGGTGTAATTGTTTATCTTCTGATCCCGATCCTGTTTGAGGATTTCTAACACGTTTGACTTTTACAACCTCAGGACTGATGGAAAACCTTTTTTTCCTTCGGAGTCTTCTATTGTGGTAACACCCTATTAGTAATATATCACTGTTAAGTTATTTATAATAAGTAACAGACACATTGTGTGGCTGGCGCTGCGTTTGCTTTGGCTCCACACGGCTGATGTTGAGCAGAGGTAATGAGGCCATTGAGGCAGCAGCCAATCAAAACTGTGTTTAAACAAACACTTAATCAAAAGGAGCTAGTTGAATTAATCCCGGTAATTAATGTGAAAAAGGAGTTAGAGGTAAATACACTGGTGTGTGTTCATCTGGTTGTGTATTTCATCTGTCACATGCTTCTCTCAAGCTTTGCATTGATCGTTAGCATAGCATGTTAGCACGGAGGGCGGCTATGTTGTGTGTCCCAAGCGTGAAACTGCGATTGTTGTCGTTGTGTTTGACCTGGGACACGTCCACCAACAGCACACGTAACCAAGTGTTAATGAGTGTTAAACAGAATTTGTGTGACTGTTATCAACAGCTGGAGAACCCCCCCCCCCCCCCCCCCCCCCCCCCTCCCCGCTGTGAATGAAATGATCTTTCACTCCAATGAAATCGCTCAACAATCGATTCTCTGTTCTCAGATCTGTCGCTGGCCGATCATCAAGCAGCTCTGACATGTCCAGAAGGAAGATGGAGAGCATCGGGCGGAGCTGGGTGGTGCTACTCCTTCTGCTGTGTGATGTTACAAAGGTAGGACGGTCCACAGACACACAAGCTAATGGTGAAAAAACACACAAACTGAATGTATCAAATATAAAAGCAGCTTGAAGGAATATGTGTCCAGCTGGTGGAAGACCGATCTATTGCCTCCTTTAGATTTATGATTCACAGAAAAGAATTATTAAAACATGTACATTATTTATAACTACTGTAGTTTAATACTCAGCTGTGACTTGGAAACTTTATTGGACCTGTTTATTGTATGTTGGAGGTTTTACTCAGAAATAAGAAGCCGCTTCAGGGTTGGAATATCTGCTGTGTACTAAATAAAAGCTGCAAACTGTTGTTGGCAGTGTCTCTGAATTGATGTCATATTTTCCATGAGGCTCAAATAGATTTAATGGAAGCTTGTGTATGTTATAGACTCTGTTTCCAGACGCAGGGCGAGATGACTGCTCCACTATAATACATCCCCACTGAGTCATAATACACAGCCAATGTAGAATTCAGATGCATAGAAGTGAGGTCTGAATCCTGAATGTAGCTTTGAAAAAATTATTAAACTAACTCAAAACAACTGGCTTGAAAAGTTGCAGACTGGGAAGCACAAATATCACCATTATTATTTAATTCCATGTAGTTATGCCGTAATATTTCTCTTGTTTGGCCATGATAATCATTTAATACAAATCTGATCCCATTATAGCCCTGATCTAAAATTGCAGAGTATGACATTATGATTTTTTGAGGTTGTCCTTCCGTTCTTCTATCTCAGGAAAGCCTCCAGGGAACTCGTTCAAAAATGTGTTACCAACGTTCACTTGTACTGACGGATGAACTTGTTTTCATTTTTGTGGTTCGAAAGGTCAGGGTCACACAGACCTTGTGTTCTTGTGAATGTGATATTTCGGGAACACCCGCAGGGAATTTCCTGACACTAACATTCACCTGACCTGCAGACAGAGACTAAATCATCTCCTTTCCTAACCACTTGAACACAAACGTCACGAGGACAAGGAAAGATGTGAAGGAGACGCTGTTAGGAGTTAGGAAAAGAGAACCACAGTGCAGAGAAGATGTTCTTTTTTTCAAACCAACTTTATTTACAACAGAAGATATATACAGAGGGTGTAGTACAGTGCAAAACTCTGTATTAAAACTAATATAATAACACAAGGAATACATGTGGAGAAGCACAATCCAATCAACACTGGTATATCTTGTGATGCCTCTACCTGGGAGTAATGTCTCTGAACTCTCTCTCCTTGCAGTTCTTCGTGGAGGCGAGTATGGGCGTCAATGAGAGTCATGAGCAGCAGCATCCGACCAACGTCTACCACGACATGGGACTGACCAGGAACAAGATCGTGACTGCCCAGTTCGAGTGCTATCAGAAGATAATGAAGGACAGCGCCCACGGCAGACAAGGTACAAAGAAATATCTGAAGAACCCTCGTGCCTTCAAGCTTTTTCTATTCGTTATTTTCCTGGACCAAATAACTGCTTCAGTCTAATTGGAAGGTGTTTGAGAAATCTGTTCTTAATAAGCAGAGTGTAAGGTCTGGGTTTGACACATCGGGAGATACTGGTGTATTATTATTAGTAGTAGTAGTTTTCAATTAGTGTGCACAGGCACCTGAGGGTTTCGGGATGGATCAGACGGAAAGAACAAGGAGTTTGATCTTATTACTTCAGAAAAACAGGACAAATTAATACAATATTGAATCCAGGCTTGGTATAGCCCCCCTAACACGCTCTCTGTGGTTCCAGAGGCCCTGTGTAATCGAACGTGGGACGGCTGGCTGTGTTGGGACGACACCAGGGCCGGGGTCATCTCAGAGCAGAACTGCCCAGACTACTTCCAGGACTTCGATCCTTCAGGTGAGATATGTGGCTCATAAACTGATATTAATTTGTAAAATTAGCCGAATGCCCCTTTACATTTAGAAGAATTAACCCTATAGTAGAGGACATGGAACAGACCTCCAAACTATGTATTATAGTCTGAACAATACAATAAACGACCCTGGACCTCACGACTGGATTGAGTTGGGTTTTTCTTACATTGTTTAATATCAAAAAAGATCAAAACCATCATATATGAATACACTGGGATCTGTGGTCTCATATCTACTCTATGTATTATTTCCACCTGCAGAGATGGTCACAAAGATTTGCACTGACACCGGTAATTGGTTCCTGCATCCCGACAGCAACCGGACATGGACCAACTTCACCCGCTGCAATGAACACACCAGCGAAGTCAGAGTGGTAAGTGGCTTTAAGATTCCATCACTGCACGGATATGTTCAGAGGAACCGACTCCTTGTTTATCGCTGACCTTTTGAATATTGGATCTCTGACGGCAGTTACTGCACTGTGTGACATTACACGCATCAGATAACGTGAAAACACAAGTGAACACAAATGTCAGGCTCATGTTGGACTACATGTAGTGAGGGGGGGGGGGGACAAGAATAAGATAATGACATTTTAAGTGAAAGGAATTCCTTTTCTGGTCTCCGTGAAAGTTCCACGTCTGGAGCCCACGACCTCCATGTCTTTAAAAGGCTGAAGTGTCCATGGGAACATTGTTGAGTATTGTCATTAGAATCCATCAACTGGAATTATCCAATGCTTACATTGCAGAACTGGGATCAGTGGGAAAGGTTGAGGGGGTCACCACCGTGCTCCAGGGACCAAGGAGACGTTTTCTCCTTCATCATCCACTTTCCAACCAGAGTCACAATTTAGAATCTGATAAATTGCACTCCAACATTTCACTGTTGCATAAACTGGTGTGGGAAGGAACAGGAAGAGTGCAGTGGTTCTATGAAAACATCCTGATGACACTAGTGTGATAGATTGCCTCACGCCAGCAGAAGTCCTAATGGGATCCAGATCATCTCATTTGTGTCTCGTTTCCTCCCAGACTGCGATGAATCTCTTCTACTTAGCCCTCATAGGACACGGACTGTCCCTGACGTCCCTCCTCGTCTCCCTCGGAATATTCTTCCATTTCAAGTGAGCCAACGAACCTCAGCAAGCACATAAATCTCATCCCTCGTGTAAATCAGCAGTACGGTGGTGTGACCTCCCTTTGTCTTCTTGCAGGAGTTTGAGTTGCCAAAGGATCACGCTTCACAAAAACCTCTTCTTCTCCTTCGTCCTGAACTCTGTCATCACCATCATCCTGTTGACGGCAGTGGCAAACAACCAGGAGCTGGTTCAGAGGAATCCAGTGAGTCCATGGGTTCATCTACCTTCTTTAATCATTAACTACACAATCATATTGTCGTTTTTGACACAAATTCAACTTGAGCTGTTCCCTTTTATCATCTTAGTTTCAGAAATAAAAAATAAATCAGGTTAAACTCTGCTCCAGAAACCTTGGGTTGTTTATTTAAGGATTATAACCGCTTAATTATTTGATTAAATGTCCCTTAACTTCCTCAGACGAGCTGCAAAGTCTCCCAATTCATTCACCTCTACCTGTTTGGCTGTAACTACTTCTGGATGCTGTGTGAGGGGATTTACCTGCACACGCTCATCGTGGTGGCCGTGTTCGCTGAGAAGCAGCACCTGATGTGGTACTACCTCCTCGGCTGGGGTGCGTACCGGATAACAGCCCAATCTCCTGCATGTTCCATTATTGTGATAAACTGTATTATTTAAGTAGTTTGACACAAACTCAGCTCTAATGCTAATAAACATAAAACTCTTTCTTGTAGGCTTCCCTCTCATCCCGGCGACCATCCATGCCGTTGCTCGAAGTTACTACTACAATGACAAGTAAGTCTTTCCGGCTGATCTGCATGAATTCTCCCGACCTGTTCATGCAGATCCATTTCTCCTAACGCCCATTGATCTGCAGTGTGGGTCGTCTGTTGTGTAAACCCCTTCTCCTTTGTCCTCCTTCCCTCTGTAGCTGTTGGATCAGCTCCAAAACGTCGCTGCTCTACATCATCCACGGTCCCATCTGCGCCGCTCTACTGGTGAGAATCTGATATCAATCGATTAAAGCAGGGGTCTTCAAAGTTTTTCCAGGCCAAGGACCCCCAAACTGGTGGAGAGATGGAGCAGGGATCCCAAACTATATACATTGTAAAAAATTTAGTTTTTTATTGAATTGGGCCTAATGCCATGTATAAACATAGCTACCCTGTTATTGTGCATTCAATACTTAACTATTCAAATATTACACAGTTTCATATATTCATGTTCATACATCATGCATACAACCCTGAGCTATTACAATAATTCACAGATTCATGTTTTTATTTTTAACATACATGTAGAAGAGACAGTGAATCCTGAAGCCATCTGTGGACACAACTTATCTAACCTTGGACGGATGGAAGTGGTCAGGCAGAGGGTCATATTAGCCTCAAAATATATTGGATGCATGTTAATGTGTATTTAAAAAATTGGTTCTAAAATCAATAAAAAATAATAACAAGAAAATAAAAAATTGTCTCAACGGACCCCCTGTTGAAGACCTCTGGATTAAAGCAAAGCAAATGACAGAGATGTTCATTTACTCCAATAGAGCAACAGATTAGTCCCACGATTACATGTTGTTTGTTGTGCAACGAGCAGCAATGAGCTGATTTGGTCTTCTTCCGAGTGGACACTGTGGGGGGGCAGGACACAGTTTCATAACATGCAAAACATGATTGTGTTTATCTTGTGAAATCAATGCATCTGCCTCTCCGAGGATTCCCCCCCCCCCCTGGTCCCCAGGCCCGCTTTGCATTCAAGGAATCCTGCTAATCGGAGGAGCCCGGCACGCTTCAGAGAAATCCGGGTCCCTGAACGGGCTTCGGAGGATTTAATGTTCACGAGCAGACTTCACAAATGTTTCCACAGTTTTTTTCTTTTCACGAACTGGATTGTGCGGCCGTTATTAATATTGTTTTCAAATGTTAAGGGTATGAGTCTGTCGAGTGTTCCAAAATAACCACAGCAAATATAGACTGTCACTGTTACATTTATAGTTCTTCATTTGGGACCAAGGTGAAATCCAATCCTCCAGCACCCTGTTCTCTAGAGCTTCTTACCTTTTGACTCTCACTGTCTGAGGTGCATTCTGTGGTCAGTTGTTGTTCACTGACACATTCTTTACTAGTTTTTTTTATAGTTTTTAAACCAGCTGTCTTACCCACAGGTGAATTTGTTCTTCCTGCTGAACATCGTGCGAGTGCTCATCACCAAGCTGAAGGTGACCCACCAGGCGGAGTCCAGCCTCTACATGAAGGCGGTGAGAGCCACCCTCATCCTGGTGCCTCTTCTGGGAATCCAGTACGTGCTGCTGCCTTACAAGCCAGAGGGACGGGTGTCCTCGGAGATCTACGACTACATCATGCACATACTCATGCATTACCAGGTGAGACCACGGGGTAGCAGCTGGGTTTGCGTGATTGATTCCAGCTTTCTTGGAACATTTCATTTAGAAGCGGGAATTGCAAAACCTCGGCCTGGGCTCATGTATCCTGCAGATCCTAAAAAGAAAAAGGAATAAGTCTGAGTTTGCACATTTCATCCCCCCCACAGAGTTAGGTGCAGATCCTCTCGGTACTTTTTGCCAAACACAACCTCCTCTGCGGAGTTATAAATATACACACACAGCTGTAAACGTATGCCATGCTGTTCAAATACATGCCTGGTGTGTATATTTTTAGATTGGTATTTAAAAAATGTTCCTGTGTGTAAAGACCTGTTGTCCTTGTTACATGTTTATGATTCACGATGGATCTCTCTCTCCCAGTGGTAGAGATGTTTACTCAAATCAACGGCTGTGTGGACACGTACCTTCGTCTCCTCAAGATTTCGTAAGAACGTTTTAGTAGAAGCCAAACATCCCCGTCGGTCCCTGAAGAGACTTTGTTTATATTGCAGCCCCGTGAAGAACAGCAGGAAGGAAGGCATGAATTATCCGAGTGGAGTGGAGGGGGGGGGGGGTGAAATCAGTTGCATGTTGGGCGATGTGTTATCTGATCGTCCTGTTGTGTCCCAGCGTGGGCAGAGAACATCTTGAGCAACAGGCTGAATCGGCTCCAGAATACAGTTTGACCCTCAGAATATGATCCACAAATAAACTCTCGACTGTCGGAGCTTGAGACCAGCGACTGAGGTCTGAGGTCTGAGATCTGTTCTTTTCTTTTCATTCCAGGGTCTGCTGGTGGCCACCATCTTCTGCTTCTTCAACGGAGAAGTAAGATTTGCCCTTTGAATATGTTTATACTCTGACCTACGTGCACATATATACACATGAGGAGGCTCGTGTCCAAACAGCCTCGGCTCCCCGGGGCTTTGCCGCAGACTCAGTAAGGTTTACTGTCGGCCAGCCATCAGGGATTGCTTTCAATTATGCAGGTGATTGATCTGCATACAAAGGAGCTCGTCTCCGTGTGAAGTGAACGTCTCACTAGAGCCACTTAATAAGCTGAAAGGACGAGGAGATGAATAAAGGAGAGAATATCAAGTCTGTGCCGATATAAATACGATCATTTAAAATGAAAAGGAAGTCAGAACAAAACACTGTGATAAAGGAATAACTCCATATTTTAGAAAATTTACTACACATTCAAATTATTTACAATAGTAATTTATATTTCTTGTCTAATGTGTAAATTTAATGACTCACTTTTTAATATCTCAACCTTTGGGATCTGGAACTAAACTGACTATGTGTGTTTTTGGGATGTTTGTACGCACGTTCATAAATTCTTGTGTACTTGTGAACAGGATATCTCAAGAACGCCTGGAGAGAATTCTTTCAGATTTTGTTCAAATGTTCAGTTGGACTGAAGAATGACCCGATTACATTTTGGTGGTAAAAGGTCAAAGGTCACAGTCGCTGTTCGACCAAACATGCTTGGTCGAGCTTGTTTGTGGTTTAAATTTTTCATATAATTTTTTTGGGTCCAGTGTGTTCAAACACTATCTCAAATTGAACAAAATTATTCTCTGATCATAAAGTCAATGTTGTGCTGAATAACAGATACCAAACAACATGTATGTGGTTTATAAATAAAAAAAATGTAATTCTCTGGACTCCTAATGATCCCAATAAAGTTGTGTTATTAACTGAAATGTGTTTTCTCTCCGGTCAGGTCCAGTCAGTCCTGAGGAGGCACTGGAACCAGTACAATATCCAGTTTGGCAGCAGCATAGGAAACCACTCGGACGCCCTGCGCTCCGCCTCCTACACGGCCTCCTCCATCACCGAGGTCCAGGGCTGCTACAGCATCGATGGCCACAGTGAACACATGAACGGGAAGAGCTGCCACGACTCAGACGTCCTGAAGTCAGACAGCCCCCTCGCCTGACAGGGACACGCTTATCAGACTCTACCCATCCTGTCCCACCCGTAAAAAAACAACTGCAGCATGTTTTCGGAGCTCTGTGGAAGCTGGTGGGGGGGGGGGGGGGGGGGGGTTGGGGGAGGAGGGGGAGCTCGCCGCTTCCTGAAGTCACAACGTAAGAAGGAAACCAGAGAGGAAAACGTGTGTGAACCCCGTCTCTCATCCGTCCCACACCGCCACAGGCCCTTTAACTGAACTGGGAGGTGAGCTCTGGTCTGCAACGTGCAACTGGGCCGCTTCACTCGGACTGAGATGCTGATGAAATGTGTTTTTTTTTTTCAAACGGACGGACATTCGCTGCTCGATTCTCCTCACGTGGGTCAATGCCTTTTAGTCACACTGTAAATTCCTCTGACATGGTTCTAGAGCCAAACCACGAAATCCTGCCAGGCTGCCACCGAAAGGAGACAGGACGTCCGACAGGTGCATCGTAATATATTAAAGCATATATTATATATTTCACATATTCAACCTAATTTATCATGAACATATTTTTTGTTTTAATACATGAAAACAGAATTAAATACCAAACAGTATTTATAGACGTTACATTAAGTTACAATTGGTCAATTAAATACAGATTTGACCTTTAAGAGTGTTTCCTGTTTGTTTCAGTGTTTGTTTCTTCATGTGAAGTTAATGCAGACGAGATTTCATCATGCTAACTCTCTTAGCGTGTGTTTTACTGTAAGTGACCCTTAGTGTCATGTGTGCATCCTTTTGAATCCACACGGTGTAGTTTTTTGTAAAGTGACTTGTCCACACAGTCATATCACCGAGAAGCCATCAGGAGGTCACATGTGCTCCAGATGTGAGCTCGTCATACTTGAATGTAACGGTGACCCGGCTCCACTGAACATGAACGCATCACATTCCTGCTCTCTGCTGTCTTCAGCCTTTACTCTCCTGCTTCAGACCCAAAACAGCACTGGGGGGGGGGGATGCATGGAGGTGCATTGCAGTTAGAAGGTGAAATTTGACGTAAGGTTGTAACGAGCCATGAACCGGTTCCTTCATAGTGCAGCTATACTTTT